>NC_046154.1:244265478-244565915 GCF_011064425.1 Rattus rattus
CATCTTCATATTTAATTGTCATTCTTATACAGCCCAGATCTACTGGTCTAGGGATTGTATCTCACATGATCAGATGGGTCCTCCTACATCAGTTAGTGACCAAGAAAATGTCTCGCCGACATGCCCACAGGCAAATCTGAGGAAGGCAGCTCTTCAACTAAGCTTCCCTTTTCCTGCTTCTGTCAAGTTGACAAACGAAATTAGCCTTCTCACTGAAAAAAATCCACAGCCGTGGTTTGTGGGTGTGGTCAGTAAGGAATGGCTTCTCTTTGAAGTAATGTGGAGCTCTCATTCAGCCCACACTGACCTGGAACTTACTGTGTAGCCTAGAACTTCTTTGAACTATCATCCCCTTTTATCTACTCCCATGAGTTGAAATTATATCTGATCACCACCACTTCTGCTTTGATGCATTTCTGAGGATCAAACCCAAGATCTATACTTGTTAGGTAAACACTCTGCCCAAGCTAATATGAAGGTCATTCAAAGGAAGTCTAGATTTTTCCTTTCTCCTCCCAGTACATTGCTCATCTTTTCCTCCTTCTTCCTATATCTTATTAAAAACATTTTATTAAATAATATATTTTAGCCACTCTGTGTGCTGCTCCCTCTTTCTAGATTCATGGTAGCTCTTTGTTTGGTCTTATTTGTATACATTATCTGAATTAATTCTGAGTGCATTTTCCCTTCAGCACAGGATGCTCATGTACAAGCTAAGATACCTTTTCCTTGCTTTAATCACTATGGACTCATAGTTTGCTTAACTCTCCATCTTCCTAATGTTTCAAATGAGGTTTCAAGTTCAACATCTGAAGGTTTGGAAAATTAACAAAGCACATCCAAATCACAAGATAGATCTGGTTTGAATCGTCCATGGAAAAACACACACACTGAATTTAGACACGCTTTGACAAGCACTACAAAGTAGGCAGGATAGGAAAAAGATCAGTGAGAATTTTGTCTTAATTAGCTAGTATCATACCTGGATTCACTCATGGATTAATAGATTCTTGTGCAAATGGCTTTGTTACAAAAGAGCAATGGGGAGTCCATTGAAGAATAATTCTGACGTAGGAAATGCCACATTTTGTCTTTAAAATATTTCATGTTTTTATAAAGTATAAGATGAACATTTTACAAATGTAAGGATTGAATTTTTCCCTGTGTCATTCTGAGCCCAGCATCTATTTTCAAATATCTAGACTCATTGTCAATTGTTATCCTTTGCTGAGGAAAAAAAAAAAAGAAGTCAGACTGAAGATGGAGTGGTTTGTTGATGCTTGGGAGATGTTTGTTGATGATGAAAAGGGGAGAATTGGCCAAAGGCTTCTCATCTCTTTTATTGGAAAACACATGACAGCAGGCCTGAGGATGATAAACAAAGTTTGAGCAAACATTCATGCTCAGCCTGTAATCCTGCAACTTAATGACTTGTGATTCTGAAACTACAACATGGATTCTTACATCCAAAGGGGATAGAAGGAGCCTGGTGATTAAAACTTGAAGAAGAAGAAGAAAAAAAAAACACTGCTTTCAGCCAGGTGTGGGTTTTGTTTCTTTATTTGTTTTTATTTTTTTAATATACAAGATGGAAGAAAGAAAATTTTGGTGAAGAAATTCATGAAAACCCTCCCTGCCATGGGACTTCCCAGTAATGAAGGAGCAAGTGTGTAATCCAGGCTGAGACAGTCAGTGAGCACCTAGTATCAACATTGATGGCCACAGGGGGTCTAGCATGAGCCAAGTTTTCCTGGCTTCCACAGAGTTTCTCAGGGAGCTGTATCTTGTAGCTTTTGAGCTACCTTTTCTGAAATTAGTTCTTTGTTTTTGTTTCTGTTGCTGTTTGGTTTGTTTTCTCACTAGTTCCATACATACCGATTAAATAAATATTTCAAGGGGGAACTTTTAAGTTTTGGAGATACTGAAATTTTCATATAAAAAGGAACAAAGGAAATGACCCCTGCCATGTGGCCAAGATGGAAGCTTGTTCAGTACTTGGTCATCAGCCCAACTATTGGGTAGATGTGCCATTTCTAATGTTTTCTGCATATATTGATTATATTCTTTTTATGTATGTTTTAGGGCTGATTATTTGCTATTAGAAAGCCCAGTAGGGGACTCAGTCTCTGGGGAAGAGGAACCTTCATATAAGCTATATTATTAATTGCTTACGGGTCTTCATATAGGCTGAGTCCTTTGAGATTTCATTCTCTATGTTGGCTCTCTATGTTGACTATACATTTACATTGTTGAGATTTCATGAGGCTAGCTTTCATATTACTTCTAGAAGACACAATTTTGTGAAATTCTTCTTGGTTTCCTAGCTCTGAAGTCTTTCTACCCCTTCTTCTGTAATGTTCTCTGATCCTTAGGTGGTGAGATTATATGTATCAGTTAAGGCTTTCTGAAATGGTCTCTGCGTGAAACCTACTGCAAACAGCTTCTTTAGTGAGTAGTTTACAGCTCTGTTGAGTATCCAGGAATCACACTACAGGATCTGCCTCCTTGTAGGATCTGTTGCCCATAGTAGCAGTGAGGATATCGGATTTATGATGGTTTTTCATGTTTTACTTCTAGACATTACACAGCCCAAACTAACTCACCTTCAAAGGCATGAGACATTCTGAGCCAATCTCCAGACCAACATTCTGACAAATCTGCACCTTTGTAAGGTTCCTTTCTCCATGTCTGCTCACCCTTTCTCCATCCTCTACCCAGAAATCCCTTGATCTTTGTCAACAACCCTACGAAGCTCCATGCCCGTAAATACACTCCATCACCCATGTGCCTGAGAATCATCACGTGTCTTCAAAGCTCCTGTGTTCCTGGAGCCCATAGCACATTGCATAACCTTGCATGATTAGTGATGCTAAGTTTATCTCTAAATTGGAGAGCACACATTTACAGAATCTTTCAAGAAGATGACTGGCAAAGCTTTACAGTTTAAGGATTCTAGGAACTTGCAGAGGATCATAGCTGAGGGTGCTCTGGAGGCTTTGGAATATGTTGTAAGTTTTCTAATTCTCTGGTTAGAGACTCCAGGCCCTGTGGTGTGGGGAATGGAAGCGAAGGAGATTACTTTCCTGTTCTACAATCACACTCCATACCAGTCGATGTTTCCTCTGCCTCAATGGAAATAAATGCGGAAATAAGACATCGAAAGCTTTCCCTAAGGCTTACATAAAATAATACTTGCTTCAGTATTCTTAGGAGTAAACATTTAAACTAGGGAGATTTAGGGGACGATTTACCTTTCCAGCTTGTTTCTATGCAGAAGTTTTCCATTTCTTTTTATTCTCTACCCTTATCCATGTTCCAGGAACAATGAGATTAGGCAGTTTGAGAAAACTGAAGGGTGACAGGGACCAGGGTCTTCTAGTTATACAGAAGGAATTTGAATCTCCCTGATACAGCCATTGTCACTGTTGTACATGCAAGTGAAGTAGAAAGCTGATCAAGGTCTATTACATTCTCAGTAAAGACCTAGCCACTGTCACAATTTGAGAGTTCTAATCAATTAATAGGAAGAAAGAACATATCTTATTAAAGGAAACTTGCTTCACTGATATTAGTAGGGACAATAAGAACTAGAATACACAACAAAGAATACTGAGGGATAAATAATTCTAACTGAAAAGTTAACCAAAATGTAGGAGTGTTAAGAGGAAAAACACGAGTTTTATTTTTTCGCTCTTGTGGTTGCCACCATTGTACAATGCCTCATTAGAATAAAGGCTGCATGGAACCTGTATGGTACCTATTTAGGCTGCTGATTATGAATGGGCAAGTGCTCGAATCATAATCTAGAATATTGCTAGGATGCAACACCTATTCACTCTGTGAAACAATGAATGAATCCCAACCAATCTCATTATAATTGTGCCTTTGCCTTGTAGGAATCCTTCAAAATTAACTCATACTTTTCCTATTAGTCAGTTTTAAAACACTACAACTACAGACAGGAAAGATAACTTAAAAAGTAGATCTTCAGAGGTGTCACTCCAGAATGGTGGAGAGCATGTGTTAGAGAAAGATCAACAAGAAAGGGGGGAGTATGTACATTTGTAGCCCTCCCCCCTTTTTTTCTGGATCCAGACTCTTGGATGGCACTGACCTCATTTAAGTCAGGTCTTGTTAATTAAAATGTACTCACAGGCTTACCTAGAAATGTGCTTTACAGGCATGCTTCCTTCCCTCAAGATTGGCAATCACACCATTCTTTAGGAGTATATAGGTATAATAATATCCTGATAGGACTATGGTCAATCTAACAGCAACAGTAAGCCAGCCTCTAGTAGGAAAAGCATATGATTGATACATGGGTTCCTGCCAGCTCAGATTATGGCTTTCCCTAAATACTTCTGAGTCAGTCTGTGGACTGAATTAGAATGCACTCACTACACCAAAAACTGTACATCCTCAACAGTAACTAACTCACACATCTATCTGACCTTCCTGCCCCTAGTCATCTAATATGGAGAAAGAATGTATCTTAGTAAATGAAGTCAGTTTCGATGATATAATTAGGACCAAAAGGTAAACTCTCTTTTTTTTTCCAGAGCTAAGGACTGAACCCAGGGCCTTGTGCTTGCTAGGCAAGCGCTCTACCACTGAGCTAAATCACCAACCCCCAAACTCTTTGTTTTTAAAACTAAATACCATTTTATACTTTCCTTATACAGATTTAGCAGGACACTGCTTTCCTGGGAATGTTCTGTCTCGTTTCATAGGCTTGGAGAGCCCTCTGCAGGTCATGGGTAGCCATACCTCTGATAACTGCATGATACTAGGCATATGAAGTCCAGAGAAACTACTCCTGGTGTGCTATACTTAACACTCACAGGTATGAGTTTTCCTGTTGTAAAGGAGAGTTGGCTTATGGGAAAGTATTGGAATGAATCCTTATGCCAGAACACAGGTAGCTACAGACGTCCTGGTAACTCTGAGTACTTAACAGAAAGACAATGCTTAAGTCTTTCTGATGGGCTTGGGAATTTCTTACTCAGAATGCATTCAGCCTCAAATATGTAACAGACACAAACTGAACCATCTGTGACCCCATTTTCATTAGGGGCCTGTGCACAGCCAGCACAGGAATTCAAAAGTCAAAGTAGTCCTCAACACAGACCCCGTGCCTTAAGGAAAGTGGCAGTCTAGAGGAGAAAAGGGATCTGTAAGATAAATGAATGAAATGGGTAACAAACTGTACCAAAGTGAATGCTGAGGAAAAAACGTAAGAAATGGAGACTATTAGAATTTCCAGAACAAGGATAAGAAACTATGAAATTTGAGAATGAGTACCGAAGAAAGGTCTTGGTGAGCTTCGGACTTTGAAATGATATCCAGATGAAAGGTAGAAAGGACGTACTCAGCCACTGGGGACACAACACTAGGAAGAGGGAATGCGTGTTCAGAGGCTTTGGGGTGTAGCATACCTGTGGACTCAGGTACAACTACAAAGAAACCTGCATGAGGAGCAGGAGAAAACAAAGACAAAAGTTGGAGGTTTGAGAGATCTGTAGGAGAGCTGAGAATATCCATGTGGTGATGAAGAACTCATCCAGTGTGATCTCAATCAGCCACTTGACCATAGTCCAGCGAGCAATGTTTTTCCTAATTGCATCTACATCTACTTCTAGTTACCATGCTTTGAAACTGAGTGAAGGATTTACAAAATAATTCTCTCTCAGAAAAATTATGAAATTATTCCATGGTTCTCATTATCTGGCTCTCTCTAACAGAGCTGCTATTTATAGACACATCTGTCGTTCTAGCTCCAGTAGCTAGAGACAGAGAAGAGACTGGAGATGAACTGCTACGCCAGACATAGGGGCTCTCTGCTCTTCATTGGCTCACTGGGTTCATCTCTGAGGAAACCAGGATCCAGGAGAGGGGAGGGAGGCAGTCACTAACCCAAGGGAAACAGACTCTGGAGACCAGCATTGAGGTGCAGTCCAGCATATTGTGCAGCAGTGAGCATCTTTTGTTGTTGGTTGGTTGGTTGGTTGATTGATTTTGTTGTTGTTGTTTTGTTTTGTTTTGTTTTGTTTTGTTTATGCAGCCTTTGGACCAATTGGGAGTCAATAGGAGCTCTGGGGTAGCCAATAATCCCATTTTCACTGTGGGGAGGTTCCAGGCTGTCAGCATCCAAGTGGACTTCTCTAAAGATGGGGGATCAACCACCACTCTGTGTTGCTAGTTGGCTAGGATCCCATATCTTGTGCCAAGCAGTATGCCAGGAGATATGGGCACTCACACTATTAGGGAACATTGGCAGCCTCCCTCATTGTCCTCCAAGCCCTACCCAGGGGTGCCAGCACCCACACATCTCACAGAATGTCAGTTCCTAGAGAAGAATGCATAAGATTGCCATTCATTACCTGGGATTATAAACCAATGTGACTATCACAGAGGTTTGTGTAAGGTAGGGATCAAGAGACCCTTAGAATGTTTGGATGAGAGTAGAGCTGGATGTGTCTTGACTTTGTCCAATGTTGGGGCAGGCAACCACTTGCTCATCTTTCTAGAATCTTGGCTTCATTCTCTCTAAATATGGGCGACAATATCTGCATCCTTGTCTGGAGGAATACATGTAAAAGTTCTTTGGAAACAAAACCATGAAACATTCAGAGTGCAGGATTACTCTGATAGTTTAAGCCCACATTGCATTTTGAAATACTATTTGAAACATGGCATGATGCTGCTGTAGATTCCGTGGAATCTTACGAGAGACCCAGCATGATCTCCCCTATACTTTCATGGAGATATCATTAAAAGCCTGGGCTGCTATAAGGGTGATTCCTTCCCCTGGGCTGTGGTTAATTTTAGGGTAGCTATATCTGAAGTATTCCATGCTCTCTTTGCCAACATTGTCTGACTTAGCTCTTGCTTGACCGTGGAATATTATTTCCCCCTGCAAATAATATTGTTAGGGTCCAAGAATTGATGGAGAACCCCAGACTCAAATAGTATGCAAAGGCAAAGAGAATTTATTCTGCAGAAATTATCAGCATACAGGGGTCATCCATTCATCAAAATGTCAACCCACTGAGGTACTCTCAGTCCCCCTTTTATGCAGGGCCAAGGGGATATTCTAGAAGGATTAGGTAACCTCTAATATGATTGATAGAGAGCAAAGCCATGACATTGGTTCCAATTTTGATAGTTTCTCCATATTTGGTGAGACCTTGAAGAATTTCAGAAACCAGCTCTGTTCTGGCCTTGTAATCTCCTCTGAACAGGAGTTCCAGCAGCTGACTCAGCTCTGGAGCTACCCTTCCTTCATGATTATCATTGACTAAAGAGCCACTGTCAGTGGCTTCTTCTGAGGAGAACATTCTGCTGGGAATTAAAAAAAATATTCCTTAAGTGTTTAGACCTTTTAAGGTATAAGATGCTGTACTCTTTTTTTTTTAATAATTTTTAATGAATTGGTTTGTCATAAGACAGTTTATGTAAGATCCTCTGGGCACTGATTTTACCTTCTCTATCATTTACCATTCTCTTTTGCTCATCCTCTGGCACCTCCCCATTAGGATCCTATCACTGGAGAATGGCCTACTGAGCCAAGTCATAGAACCTCTGTTTTTACCTCTGTTGCTCAGTTGTGGTCCTCTGAACTGAGATGGAGATGTTATGAGCAAGAGGCATGGACAGTAATGCGAAGGCTATTGTTACGGGTAATTTCTCTTAGGACTGGAAATATCCTGCAGGCATTCAATGGGGTAAGAAACAGCAGATAGACTTGCTCCTACCACAGGGTGCATTCAACAGTCACCAACCAGGAACCAGAGGCACTGCTCTAGGGAGTACTATGATCATCTCTGAATGTGAAAATTTCTGCATAATTGAATTCTTTGAACAGTGTGTAAATATACCAGAATCTTCAGTCACAGGATGTCATGTCCTATTCCCCAGCCAAATTCTCCTGGGGCCCATCTAGGAGATTTCTTAACTGTACTACCAGCCACACCAGAAAACCCCAAATCTTTCATATGGTGGGTATCCCCAGTAGCATCCATGCTGTACATGTCCTTTGACCAACTATGCAAAGAAATTCTTCAGCTTTACAATGCTGTACATTTTAAACGGCCACTGCTAAGGCTTAGCCACCCATCTTTGGGATTATTTGAGAAGAGATAAAAGTTTTCTGCAGATGAGGATCAGTAGAAGAAATGTTTTCAAGTCACTACATAATATATAATTTTTAAATTTTATATCTTAAAATATTAATAATATAAGTTAAAGTGATTATTAGAGTACCAGCTATCCCTTCTTTCTGCTATCACGTGATAAACAGCTTTGCTCCACCATGTGATAGCACCACAGTCTCAAAACAGTCAGGGAAGGGGGCCATAGACTGAAACTTCTGAAACTACACCATAGCAATGCTTCTCCTCATTTTAAGCTCATTGTTTCCAATATGGCACTACATTATTGGAATGCTGACTCACACAAAGTTCATCTATACTCCCAAAGACTAGTTATCATATTAATACACACATGCACACAAGTTATGGTAAAAGAATTAAAGGGGTTTATTATTTGTCATTTATACACATCACATGTTACACAAAATGCCAACCAAGAAGCAAATGTAGAAAAATAGTGAAACTTATTGGCACAGATGACTATGTTATGGTTAAATTGTTTGTGTCACAGATAATTTGCAAGGTTGTTTGGAAATTGACTGCTGTATATATATTTTTTTCAGCAGAGTAAATATGAGTTAGAAATCACAGTGACATCAGGATATACCTACAAGTCCCCTCTTGGAGACCATGACAAAATATCTTACCTTTCTTCATCATCTGAAAGTAGGCAATATTTGCAAAAATACAATAAAAGTTAAAATAAGCAATCTCGTAGCCTTATGTTATCAGTGGACATTAGTCCAAGGCAATTTCTTATCTAAGCAAGGCCATGCTTGTGCAAGCCATTGTGTGCCTCTTATTTGCTTGCACAACTATATTTATCTGCTAAGTGGAAAAAAGCAGAAGCATCCCTTAGAGTCTTTAGAACATTCAAAGGCTCTACATTGCAGCCACCTATTATGCCTCTGTGCAGGAAGAGCTCCTCGGCAGACTGGATTTTAACATGGACCTTTGACTTCTTAAAATCTTGTACCTTGACAGTGAGGAAGGAGTGCTGGCTGTATGCAAGGAAGCATTGCAATCCTACCTAAGAGGCAGGGCTGACGTCACTGTAACATGTCCTGGATTATCAGTTATCTGCATCCAGACCCACATAGGCCACTTAAAGCCCAAGATTAGGAGGATGGTCCAATGTTAGACCATATTCTCATTCCCCACCCCCAGCACTCTTAGTTCAGTCTACCCTGGGATACTCATGTAGCCATCTTTCCCTCCCACCAGATTAAAGGAAGCATTCTTTCTATAGCCGACTAGATTTAGCAAAGAGCCAAGGAACTATCAAATAAATGATGCTTATAAGAGAAATATATTTGAGAGTGAATTATGGGCAAATAATGGATAAAAGTCATAGACATTTTAGCAAGACATTGAAAATGATTATGACTTCATGAACAATGCTTTTTAGATGCAAAATAATGCAATTTTACTTTGTGTGTATACACACATACACACATACACACACACATACACACACACATATATGCAGAGAGAGGGAGGGAGAGAGAGGTTATGCACCTTATTATTGAATTTTCTTGGTGTATGAAAATGAGAAAAATTGTTTTCCATATATAATAATGTAGCCTTGAGCTAAACGACATTTAAAAATATCTCTGCAGTTGGGAGCAGTATAAAGTAATCAGACTGACATTTACAGATTTCAGTTTCCAAATACTCTTCGATGTAGCTCTTTTTCCAGATATGTGTCAAAGTTTCAAACTTTCCTCAACTTTTAGTAACGGCTGATGATATGCCCTGAGTAGAAAAATTATTGAAAATCTAATCAATCATACACTGAATTAACAACTTACATATATGCAAGGTAGAAGCACTTGGGGTCAAGATGGACCATTTCAACTGATAAACGCCTAAGCCTAAAGTGTAAGACATGGGACTGTTCCTGAAGCCATCCTATAAATCACTTTTATATCATATAGCACATTTGTGATTCTGACAAAATTGTCCCTCCATTAACCTTATTGCTACAAAATATTTCCAAGCTTCCACAGATCTCCAAGTTTCTGACCTAGCAATTTCTCTTCCAGATTTATTTTTCTTGTCTCATTCATTTTGGAACTGCTTTTCAATATTAATTTTCAAAACCTGTTTCATAAGGGAGAAAATAGACTCTTCTCATGACATGACACTATTGTAATTTATTGCCTCATGATGCTACTGTTCCAGTGAATTCAGAAGAACCAGAAGCACAGGGCCTCAACATATGTAGTACTGAGTTGTTCCTACTTAAATTTCAGTTGCTCTGACTGAGATTAAAAACTGAAGAAAAAGCATAGGTTTTCAAAAAAAATGATATTTTACAAACCAAACATTCCATAAAACTACCTTTATTTCCTCCCTATTCTGTTCCAAGCTAGGAGTTGAGACTCCGGTTTTCATGAATAGATTACATATGGTGTTTGCCCCCAAATAAGTAAAATATATTAATGTGATAGAAATCTTAAGCGTCAATGAGTTTATAAGCTTATGAAAATAAAGTTAATTGGCAATATATTGGGGCTTGGATTTATTATGCAGAGGGATATCTCCTCTGTGAATAGTTGAGTGGTGGTTCAAGCCCCTTTGTAAAAGGACTTATAGGGATGAATACATGTCTGCTAGCCTTGGGTGTGAATGACAGAAAGCATAGACATCATGGTTTCAGGAATGATATTGTAACTAGAAGGAGAAAAGATAACCTGGACACAGAGAGATGGAGCAACATAGACGATCTTCCAATATTGGAGCAATCCAACTATCCTCCAACTTCTCTCACTGACAAAGATTTGTGATACCGCCTTTGCTAATGAAAAGTATTTTCTATGCCATCTAATTTGTTGGTTAGGTGGTTGTTTTACACAAGATGTTATGATAGAATCTCACAAGGTTATTCATGACTTAGGAGTAGTCTGCTTTTGATTATTTTAACTATGCCTTTTCCCATTGACTCTGTATTAAAGGTACCATAGCCAAAGAATAGAATGAAGGCTCAATTTTCAAGCCTCAACTCCAAAATAGCTAAATAAATACTTAACTTTACCACCAATATAATTTGAACCTAGTGTATGCAACACTGCATGAAAACAGCATGACTTGAGTCTAGATCTTCTCCTCAGAAAGGAATTTTGTTTGTAGTAATGCAAAAGCCAATGTCAGGAGAGGTCATGGGCACTAGGAGAGAATCTACATATTTTACTAAATGGTCATATTTTTCAATTTGCCTTCTAAATGTTTATGTCTACCCACAGGCGGGGGCTGCTCTCAATTTCAGTCAGGAAAGCTTCCTTTTGCATTGGGCAGCAGTCATTCATTGCAGAGATGCATAACTGGTCAGAGTGCCCAATCAAAATGAAATATGTTTATCTATACTCCACCCTGAGCAAAATTAATGTGCATTGCAGAAACACAGGGAAACAAGAATATAAGAGCAGGGGAGTAGGAAGAATGTTGTGAAATGGTGTCTTTGGGATATGACATGGTTATCATGTTCATGTATTCACATCAATTTTGGTCATTTCCACAAGACCTATGTAATATAAAGACAACCGAAGCTCCCACTTAGATGGGGAAATTGATATTTGGCCCCCACTCCTTACCAAGGAGCTATTGGCAGTTGCTAACTTCTTAGGGAAGGGAGATCTCTTGTCCTTTAAGTGTGTTTCTACCCACAGGTTTCTCATGCTCCAATGGATGGCTGTACATCCAGGCCTACAGGGGAACTTCTCTTAACTACATAATGAGGTTAGGAGGGGATGAAGTGCAGGATGATTTGAGATAAGTGTGAAGGGGGGTTGGGGATGGGATATGGTCTTATTTCATTGTATGTGTATATGAAATTCTTAAAGAATTAATAAAAGACGGAATAATTTTTTTACAAGCAGCTATTGCATGTTTTGCCTTATCCTGAAAATGAAATGCAGCAGATATTTCTGCTATGTGCTTCCAAAGGAAAAGTTCAGTAATGAGTGGTAGAAAGAACATGGCCATGGCAGGGGGTGGGGAATCAAGGGTCTCTAAAACAGGCATAGGAGAGGGTTAGGATAACATAAAGGGGCAGGCTTGCTACCTGGGCGTCTCATCTCCTAGTAGAGTCCCTCCCTTCCGACTTGGAGGTAATGGCAACTTCCTCCTGGCATAAGAATAAAATGTTGCATGAATGGAACATTCTCACACCTTCTTTTGTCACTATTGCTCAGATTTCTCTATCTGCCCTTTAATGTGCATGTTCCTCCATGTCCCTTGATTTCTTGATTTCTTCACCAAACCTATACTTGGTTCAGACTTTATAGTAAGACTCAAACGTCCTCAGGGGAAGGATTCCTAAGAGCAGGCAATTTTCTGATATAGGTAAGAGTCCTGCCTCTGGGCACTTATAATAGCTCTTCAGCATCTGTAGAGTCCCCAACCCCAGTTTTCACTTTTTTGTTTGTTTGTTTGTTTGCTAAGCCATGAGCTGCCAGACTTACCAATGCCTCTCAGCACAGAGACAATGCTCATACAGATGCAGTTAGTTGAGGAATGCCACTGGGAGAGAGCACACTGATATCTGGGTATGTGGACAAATGGCCCTCTTTATAGTCTCACTTTTAAGGCTGTCTGCTTGCTTTTACAGAGACAATGGAAATGAAAATTCTACAACACTCTTCTCCTGGTCAGAGCTCTAGCATAGATATTCTTGAATAGATAAAACAAACAAACAAACAAACAACAAACAAACAAACAGGTATGTTCTTCTTGAGTTCCCAAGTGCCATACTTCACATGTTGTCTGTGGACTTTTGTCTAGCATAGGTAGAAGCTCACAAAGTCATGGGATTTTAGATGTTCGTAAGACATGTTTTTGTTTTCATCCTTTCCCATGTTCTCAACACTGCACCTGATTTCTGCTATCACTGAGGTCGTTAGATTTCTCCAGACTGCTTTAGGTTTCTATTTCTTTCTCTGAATTTATTTGGTTCATGAGCAACAAATCCCAAATAAGCTCAAGGTTAGTAATGTTTATTTCTAACTAGTTTGGGGAAACTACTAAGCATACAAACAAGACACAAAAAGAGAACTGAGGATGGAAACACATTGGATCATTACCTTGGCAGGCATTTTGTTTATCATTTTTATAACCAATAATAGAATGTCCATGTTTACATTATACATATATTATTTTATGTATATTGATATATATTATATTATATATAGTCTTTAATAGAAAGAGACATAAAAAAGCCTTTTCAAATGAGGCATGACACTCAATACTTGACACTCTTATTTACAATACATGAGTACACTTTCAACATGATGATAATGGATACTCAGAAGCCAGATAGGGCTTACAAAGACAGCAGGACACCTAAAAGAGGTGTGCCATGCAGCTGGACAGTTATTGCCTTTAGTTCTCACTATGTCCAGACAGCATATTGAAGTTAAAAATGGCATTTGATTATTGGAAAAGACGATGATCATCAAATTCATTCTGGCTCCATAAATACTATATGGTCTTTCAAATGACCAGGAGTTGACAAACGCTGCTGCTGAGGGTTAGATACACAACACAGAACAAGCATATTAGACCAGACAGGCAGGGCTCCACACATAGCCAAAAAAAGAATTTGCTACAGTATGACCATGCTGCTCTAAGCGGCAGCACTTGTCTGAGTCAGAAGATCCTGGGTTGTGTGACTAGGGGAAAAAATTTCTCCAAGAAACAAAGCCAACATGTCAGTGCCACTGAGTAGGTAGTGTCTGTGCCAAACCCTGACTCAGGATCTCAAGAGAACATGCAGTAAGACCAGGTTATAAAGAAATGCAGAAATGATCCATGGAGAAACTCTGAACTCACTGTAGGGAGTCAAAGCTGTCTGATCCCTCTCAGTACCACCCACAAGTTCACTGTCCTGCAAACTGCTAGTCTGAACTCATTTCTCATGGTCTGAATTTACTGAATTTACGGTTGCCACATGCACCCATAAATGACTTTCTTCTCATGGGATCAGTGAGCTGGGTTTCTATATACAGTGAAGGATACTTCTGCAAAAATTATAGGCTTTATCTCCAGTATGATCATCTGTGCTGACCTGGTTCATGCATTGCTTCTAGACAGCTAAATTTTCCTCTTTCTGCCTTTTAGACTACGAAGTGTATAGACTTAGGGACCATTTTAAATATCCTGGTTATTTTTTTAAAACTTCTGCATCAGTCACTTACCAAGAACACTTTAAATCAGGTCTTCAGTCTGGCTTTTGTTTTCCATTCTCCTTTACTTTTGTCTCCGCTGTCTGTTAGTTTCTACAAATGTGGTCTTTCCTAGCCCTTTATTTTCCTAAGGCATAAAGACATCACTATTGAAAGATAACAGCACCCTTCTGAGAGCTCCCCTGAGGTTCTTTATCCAGCATGCCTCTCTTAGGATGCCTCTCTCCTCCAAGGAGAGGAGCAGCAGCTGGCCATGTTAATGATTTTGATTTTTTTGCTCTTGCATTCAAGGCTAATCCAGCATTTCTTTGGAAGTGCATCAGCAGGAGTTTCATACATGAATACATTCATCTGACTGCCACTTTCTACTAGGGAGAGTCTCTCTCCGCCTTCCCCATTTCAGAAAGGAATTTAAGCACAAAAAACAAAACAAAACAAAAAATCAATTTATGGACTGAACTATGCATAGAAAAAGTTTAAGGAAGTAGATGGGGCAATTAGGTCACTATGCTCCCTAGAGCTCTTTCTTTTTATACCAAACCTGTATTCATCAACAGTCCTACCTTTAGCTCTCTTTTCCCTAAGTCACTCTTACCTACTGTTGCTAGAAGATAAGATGTGGGTTTATCACATTTGCCTTTGTCCTTTCTTTAGAAAATACGGCGAGGATGAGAACACGAATAAAATAATTTTTTGAACAAATGGTACATTTGATCTATTAAGGGTTCTATTTACAGGAAGATGCCTCACTTCCACACAGAAGTTAACCTGAGTTCTGAAATGTTTGTGTGCACTTAATTGAATCAACACATGATAAAGCTATGACCTAGTGACAAATTGGGAAACTCTAGGTAAGTTGAACCAATTCCCTTGAGCCAGAGTAGTGATAAAGCTGGGCTCACCAATGGCAAGTGTCTGTTTCTTATTTTCTTATATTGTCCCTAGAAGCATCTTGAATGAGACTCTAGGAAGCTAGACAAATTCAGGAAAACATTTGTTATCTTTTACACTGTTTGTTCAGCTTCCCCAATGTCTCAAATACAAGCATCTCTAGTGTCCAATCCCACCCCAGCTTCATCCCTCCACACCCTCCACTTTCCTTCTACTCCACTCTGGAATACAGAGGTATGGAAAAGCATGACCTAGCTAAGAACTCAGCTGATCTTAAACAGCTCTGGCCAGTCACCCAGGCTGCTCCCTGGAAGCTACTACTTGAAATAGTTGAGTCCTGCCACCAAGAAAAACTTCTCAAGGAAGAGTTCTGAGTCCAGCACGGCTATGTGAGCTGCGCGGCCAATCAGGGTGTTGGCAGTGTTCGGTAGAGCATGAAACACATTGTGTCTGATCAGAGTGCAGTCCTTGGCTTCTACCAGAGGGCCCAGGAGATTGTTGATCATTTCTGCATACACTGGCCCTGGAGAGAGAGAAACAAAGGAAATGAGAGTTGAATTTAGCAGTAGAGTCTAAAGAACAACTGCATGTGTGGAGGCAGAGCATATAATAGATTGGGTTCCAACCTCACACTAGTGGATGTAAATATGCAAAGATATGGAGGGATTGCAAATGTTAAGATTAGCATGCCTTTTTTTTGGGGCAATGACCTAGTGGTCTGGTGTCAGAAGCTACAGCAAAAAGGAGAAGATTCCTAGAGGAATGCGTTCTCTCAAACAAGGTACTAAGAGGGAAAAGATTCAAGAAATAAGAGAGATTCATTGATCTTATGCTTCTGAAGACCAGGAGGGCTAGAAGCATATGTATATAAATTATGAAACCAGACATTTCCTAATATCACCAGTTGTTCAAGCCAAAGATCATTTCACTATCTTCAGTTCCGACAGAAAGGAGGGGACAGGGAAGTTTTGTTGCTATTGAGTTGCTTTATTTTTAAAAATTAAAGTTGATGGTGCCTCCATGTAAAAAATGACTCGATTGCAGATTTGCTTTAGATAGTAGGGACATAGAGGCACATTGTAACAGAAATCATTGAGCAACGAGCAATGCACACACCAGAGTCTACAGCACACATCTCCCCCATCTGCTTTCTTTCTGAAGCATCTTCATGACAAAGTTATGTGGTACAGAACTCCTTCTCAATCTGTGTGTCATATGACCTTGGTGGGAGTATTGAAAGACCCTTTGTCGAGGGTCATCTAAGACCATCTCCATATCTGATATTTACATTACAATTCATAACAGTAGCAAAATTAGAGTTATGAAGTAGCAATGAAAATAATTTTATGGTTGGGATTACAAGAAACACAAGGAACTATATTAAGGGACTGCAGCATGAGGAAGGTTCAGAACCACTACCATTCAGGAACACCTGCTGGGATAATCTTGCTGGCTTCTTGACTCAGTGATGAAGGTGGTAACCACAAGCTATGACATTATCATATATTTCTACCATTAGGTATTCGGGCTTTTATGATAAGCATTTTAGCCACTAAACCATCTTTGAAGCCCTGGAAATCTACCACTTGTCAGTTGACACATGGTTATAAAGAGAACAGAAGAAAATGAAGAGGAGGTAAGGGGGAGTAGAGGAAGAATTGTTAGGATCATAGTTGGCTAAAGTAGGTTTGATTTTTTTCAAATACTCTATGAATTGGTACTTTTACATATGATTTGTTCATGTTTTGTGTCTGTCTCTGTCTCTGTCTCTGTCTCTGTGTGTGTGTGTGTGTGTGTGTGTGTGTGTGTGTGTGTGTGTGTGTGTGTGTGAATTTATGACATCTGTGTTTGAGTGCCTTTTGAGGGCAGAAGGGGGACTGGGATTGCTTAGAGCTAGAATTACAGTTAGTCAGCAGCTACCTGATATGTGTACTGTGATAGAACTCAGGTCCTCTGCAAGAGCAGTACATGCTCTTAATCACTTAGCTATCTCTCCGAAATTTTGGAAAGGTTTATTTTTAATAGCTTTCTATTTTAAGAATAATTTTCTGGCTATATGTGGTAGTAGAGGCAGGAAGATCTATGCATCCAAGGCCAGTCTTGTCTACAAAATGACTTCAGGCCATCCAGGGCCACATAGTCAGACTCTGTCTTTAAAAGCAAACAAGCAAACAACATTAAAAAAAAAAAACCACCACTTTCGGTGACATGCTTAGGCTACTTTCTAGACCACTACTAGAATGTAAAATCCACAGTCCTATTTTCTGCACTAAATTGTTAGGTATATTTCCATCCATGTTCCTTTAGTTTTTCATTAGTTTCAATAGAAACTTTGAATGTTTACATGAGTATCTAGACCTTTGACAGACTAAAACAAAAAAAAAGAATATAACAACAAAAACAACAAAAAACCTTTACTTGCTTTGATACAGCAAAGTATATGTATAAACTAATCAAGGAAAGGAAACAGGGAATGTTAGCCCATCTCCTGGTCCTGGTTGCTTGGGACACTAGATACCCTAGTTAGTTGATATCTCCATGGAACCTGAATAGACTCCACCCCCTTGCCTCATTTCCCTCCCATGACACCTGAATGCATTACATACTATTTACATCCTTTATCCATTGTTCTTTACTCCCAGCTCTCCTGCTTCTCTGGTGCTCTACCTGAAAAATAAGCATGAAGGGGGCATAGAGGACATAGAGAGCATAGTGGGCGCAGAGGGCGCAGAGGGTAGAGTTCATCTTCCAAGTCTGTATTCTTTGTATTTTTCATAGACAACACACAAAACAGAACATACCATTTCCAGGCACCTGACAAGCTAATGGCTGCTCACATCACATGAAGTAAATAATCTGTACTGTTAACAGTGATGTGTGTGTGTGTGTGTGTGTGTGTGTGTGTGTGTGTGTGTGTGTGTGTACCCAGGCTGTGTACTCAACCCATCATTCTATTCTAAAATCAGTGCAGCAATGTGCTAACCCAAGCGAGAGCCCAGCTGTAAATGTACTCAGGATTTCATAATGTACTTTCACTTTGAAAAGTAGAAAGTCCCTTTCAAGAGGAACTTACCTGTGTGTCTGTCCTTAAGGGCAGTTTTACACATTTCGATCCTGGCTGAATGAAATGGCACATAGCGGTCTTGGGGAGAAGCAACCAGAACGACGTTTTTAAAATACTGCAGCCCTGTAACAAGAAGGAAAGTGAACACTTCCTCCCCGGGCCCTTTCCACTGATAAAGTCTCTCGGTTGTACACATTTTGAGGTCTTTCGCAGAGAGCCCCAGGAAGAGATACCCCACAGAGTGTTGTGCCTTTGCTCAGGGCTGTTGATCTGAGTGTCATCACATACAGTTTGGAAGGTGGCATTTCAGGCACCTGTGGGAAGCTGAGAAAGGAACTCTGTATATTAGGGCTTTTGTGGATTGGATGTGGTTTGACCTCAAGAGTAGTAGAAGCCAAGGAGGCTCATGGGAGTTTCACTGTGGGCATGGAGAAAAGAACAGAAGGGTGGCTAGCAACGAGAGTGAAACATGCCTCCATGGACTAGGAAATTATAAAGCCCATGGGAAAGAATATTTTTTAATTTTTCCTTCTTCCTGGTGCACTATTTTTACTGTCATGTGCAGCAGCAAAGCAGCCTCCAGTCCCCTTGCCTGCTTCCTGCCTTGCCTTCTCCAGCCTCGCTTCCTCCAGCCTTGCCTTCCTACATTGTTCCCTACAGGGAGAATACAAGATTTTCCAGCCCAAATGTCAGCTCGGTACAGTGATGCAGCCTTCAGTATTCATCATGGACATCTGGGAACAGAGAATAGCCCACTGCATTCAGCCCTCGCCTCCAGATGGAGCTCCCCTTCTTGTCCTACACTTACCTAGCCTCCTAACTTAGCTCTTCCTACCAGACCCCTAGCTGAACAAGATATTGGCTGACAGCTCTTGACTAAGCCTCTCTCTGTAGTTTCCCACTTCCATATCCAAGATCAGAGCACAGCGTCACACACTGGGGCAGAATTCAGGGCAATGGCTGGCTGATATGGGCGCAAGAAGGATCGAGATAACTCTGTAATCAACTTCAGTACAGCATTGTTACAGCACTTGAGCTCTTCACCTCCCCATGGCTCAAACAAGCTGAGACCTCTTTGTTGACATCATTGCAACGCACCCCATTTGTATGCCCAGTTCCACCTCTCTTTCTTTCCACAGGGTTAAACTGAATATGTCCTCTTGGCACAGGGAGACAGAAGTACAAAAATACAGCCTTGAGTCTGCAAATGAATTGCATCCAGGGGTATCAATATGCGCTTATATGCTGTATCTGGGCAGGCTTGCTCCAGCAGCAGCATTGCGTAGGTCAATCAGTTGGTGACTCTGCTCCCTTCCCAGACATGAACAACTGGTCCATTGTTGCAGTAATATTAATAAAAGATACACCATCCCAGGCTAGTGCTGGCTCCAGTGGGCCACATGGCATCTGTGAGGCATTTTCATCTCAATCAGCAAAGATTTCAACTGTTAAACTCCCAATCTCCATCCCACACTCCCGCTGGCTAATCTGAGCCAAGCAGCCGCCCTCTTGCAACGCCCACATTCTCAGCGTCCACCTCCTGGAGTTATAGTCACAACTCCCAATAACCTGTTAAAATCCAAAATCAATAAGCTTCTCCCTATATGAGAGTAACATATGTAGTTGATGTCTATATGCAGGTGAGGGGCAGGCAGAAGATAAGGCAAGGCCTGTGATTGAGCAGTGAAAAAGTAAGGCGGGACAGAGTTTTTGTAAGGTGGGGGAGAGGGAAAAGAGGAGGAGAACCAAGATAGAGGAGAAGTATGACCCAGTTCTGTGTGGCCTCAAAGGACCACAGGTAGCTATGAATATTTTATAAGGGATGGATTTTAATAGAACAATTTGTCTCATCTAGGTGGGCAGTTTATATCATTATCAATTGGTTGTGGGTTTATTGTGTGGATGTTCTGTGGAGTGAGAATTTAAGATATAAATCTGATTGCTAAATTACTAGCTTATTGAATTTTGAATTTAACAAGTTACTGGGAGCTATGACTATAATCACGTGGGGTGGACGCTGGGAATGTGTGAGAGTCTGCAGCAAGAGAGTTGCAAGAGGGCGGCTGCTGCTGGGCTCAGAGAGTAGCTCGGGGCAGCGGGGCAGCGGGGCAGCGGGGCAGCGGGGCAGCGGGGCAGCGGGGCAGCGTGGGACAGAGATTGGGAGTTAGTGGTTGAGGCGCTTTGCTGATTGAGATGAAGATACCCCGCAGATGCCATGTGGTCCACCAGAGCCAGCACTAGCGCGGGATGGTAGTTTCTTTTTTATTATTTACTGCTCCAGTCCACAATTGATGCTTTCGTCTGATGTGGTCTCTGTGATCTAGGCTGAGTTTTCTCACTACTCTTCATTATCATCACAGGGTGAGGGAAAATATAAAGGGAGGATACAATGTGTTCATGGGGAAACACATACACTGCTCTACTCTTTTAGAGAATGGATTGACACAGGTGAGGGGGAAACATAGTACTGGGCCAGCCATCATAGTACAGTCTATGATTGATCGGAAATAGAAGCCACTGCTTCTGGACACTGCTTACAAACACTGTGGCCCCTGTGCTACACAGGATATGGTTGAGACATGCTGACATGCTGGCCCCTCAGCAGGTTGAAGAGACATTGCTAGACAGTCGCACTATATCTCACAGGAGCGAATGAACACAGCATCAGGGCTATTCTGTTTTCAAGTCTCAACCTTAGGTGCCAAGCAAGTCACACACCTGTTTTCTGGCTAAGTTGGTAGAGGAAACATTTGCGCAGATCAGCGTTATCCCTGAAGGTCAGCTGCAAAAGGGAACCCGATTTCTTCAGTTTCTGCATGAGCCACAGGCCTAGGAAAAGAGAAATGAAGACTTAAAACACAAGGCAAAACAAAGCCAGAGAAGATACTGTTCAGCTAGCTTTAAATACAGAGAGCAATTGAAATTTTATCAGAAAATTAAGAGTTAAATTTGTGTAGTTTGTTTTAATTTGGGGTTGTCTGGGTGTTACAGTTGAGTGTGCACATAGTCAAGAATATTAGGTGTCTAATGAATATCAGATATCCGACCTACCATACTTATCTCATTGAACACTGAGGAAAGTTGAGGGCAGCAAGCCCTAGAAACCTTCCCAGCTCCATATCCTCTTCCCAGAGCATTGAGGTCACAGCTGTCTTCGAGATTTCTAGAGACTTGAATCCACATCCCTATACTTGTGCAGCCAAGGTTTTTATCTACTGATTAGTGTCCCCAGTCCCCAAATTTACATTCTTAGTGTTGGTAACAGAAGTATAAAATTGCCCTGAAAAATGATATAGCAACAGGCTTCTTAGTTCATGAAACCAGGCACTCTGTGTTATATTTGGGCTGCTTCAAAAAAGGAAGTCAAAGGAAATAATACCCAAAAGACATCCACAGACTGGAAAACTAGAACAGATATTTCTTACTGAGCCCATGCAATGCTTAAGCAGATGCTTACAAGGGTATACTATCTATCAACAGCCACAGAATGAATGCCATAAAAACATGAAGACTATATGATATCTATAGTGTACATTATATTTTTGTGTATGATATATTAATAATTATAATATAATTTTATATATTTTATAATAAGTATAATCATGTAATATTTATAATATTAATATATTTATAATTAGAAATAATTATAAATTATATCTAATTTATATATGAAATATTATAACATGGCAAAACATAAATTATATAAATCATAAGTTATATATTAAGAATATATTAATAAATTATGAAATATAATATAATTAACAATATAATATAATAAAAGACATAAAATGTTTATTGTATGTAACATATGACATAATACATAATAATATATAGTATAATATATAATGATTTATATTATATTAATTATATTATACAAATATACTATATAAAATACTGTATAAAAAGAAATGATATGAACCACATGGAATTACTTTAGGTATTCTTGGTTGGATGAGTTGGATAATATATATTTTTAAAACCTTTTATATTTTAAGCTTATAATTATGAGGTGGAGTGGCTAAATTAATTTATCTTTGCTCAAAGATGGTTTGGGGTTTGTGCCAAGAAGACTTTATATTCATTACATATAAAAGAACCAAAAGTATCCAAAGTATGAATATGCCATGAGCACATGGATCATCTTTAAGATACTTGAGAGAATGACCATGAATATGAATCACATCTGGAAGAAAGTTCCAGAGTAGGTGGGAATTATGGGGAGGACGGAAGAAATAGAGGGGAGAGAAATAGAGGGTCCATTACAGATGGACCCCAATGCCACAGAATGGACCTGGCTAATCAGTAACTATATAGACCTGACTCATCCTTTGAGAACTCTTTGTTCAGTTCTAAAGCCTGTCTTACTTTTAAATTGGGTTGTTTAGTTTCTTGGTGTTCAGTGCTTTTGGGTCTTTGTACATTCAAGATACCAATCCTCTGTCAGAGTTATAGTTAAGAAATACTTTCCTCCCACTCTGTAAGATGTGACAGGGTGGATCTCGAGTAGGAGGTGAATAGGATCAAAATACAATATATGTGTGTATAAAATTTTCAAATAATCAAAGAAAACCTTACATTAAAAGAAATATAGTTTTACATACTAACCATTGCTGTAGATCACCAAGTACTGTCAGTGTCGTATGCATATTTTTCTAGCATCTTGCTGCACTGTGTAAGATCAATCATCATCAGGCTCTCATCAGGCACTGCATCCACCTTGCACTATGGAGTGCTGTGGTTCTATCCCTGAGAGTTTCTATCGGGCTGCTGTTTAAATCAACCATTACATACACCAGACATTCTGTGCAGAAAATCTTCCTACCTTCAACTGCCTTAGAAACCCTGCTCATGTTCCAAAATACATCAAGCCTCTTTCTTCCTCCTCTCTGATTCCTGTTCCTTTCTCCTCTTCCCCTTCTCCTTCCTCCTCCTCTTCCTTCTCTTTACATATTTGTTCCTTCTTCTTCCTTTCTGTGGTACTGGGGGGAGGGTCAAACCCAGGCTCTTGTGAATATTAGGCAAGCATTGTACCCTAAGATAGATCCTTAGGCTTGCTTCTTTTCCCTCTGTACTTCCAACCTCTCTTACAGTTGAAGTTGTGAGAGCCTCAAAAGAGAGGACAAGCAAGCAGTATAGAATTTCATTCAACTGAATATGACCCAGAATAAGGGTTAGTGAGTTTGCCTTGTAGTTTGCCTTTTGAATCCTAGACATACATTCACCCACTTACACAACCATGAATGCATGCAGCATTTGCACACTCATATGATCCAGATCTCTGAGCAGGTAAGTTCCTCATCTGAAGGCTCAACACATCACTGATTAAAAGCATTTTTTAAAAATAATTGTATCCACTGAACATGTACAGGGTTTTTTTCTAGACATTACCCATAGACAGCATTGTGTTTTGATTTCTTGTATGACATTTGTAATTTATTAGGAAGTAAAATCAGCCTGGAGATGATATAAAGTATGAAAAAGGTTTGTCTAGGTCACATGTAAAAACTATGGGAGTTGAGCTGGAGAGAGAGGGTGCAGCAGTTAAAAGCACTGACTGCTCTTCCAGAGGTTGTGAGTTCAATTCCCAACAATCAAATGGCGACTCACAACAATCTATAATGGGATCAGATGCCTTCTTCTGACATGTCTGAAGACAGTGATGGTATATTCACATACATAAAATAAATAAATATTAAAAACAAACTATGGGAGTTTACATGACAGACTTAAGTATTTATAACTTTTGGTATCTGCGAGAGTAATAGAAGCAATCAGCAATAGATAATGAAATATAAATATGAATACATACATATGTTCCATGCATGTTTACACACATATATATATATATAAAACATATATACTATGTTTATATGCATGCATATAATATACACTCTGGAAAGCATATACATGGTCATGATTTCAGAGAAAATGAATATTACAGGGTAAGAGGTCTTAGTCAAATTTAACAATTAGAAAATTGGCTGCACATGTGAGAGCAAACATAGAGTATGTGTCTGGCCTTGAGTATTAGCTTAACATGCTATTTTTCAGTTCTGTCTATTTATATTTGCAAATTTCATAAATTCATTTTCCTTTGTAGTTGAATAAAAGCTCCATTGTGTATATTACCATGTTTTCATGCCAAATCTCCATCCCCATCCTCCATTTGTTAGAGTTATAACATTCTGTCAATAGCTTCTATCTCCAGTTCCAAGTTCATAATGCCTCTGTTAAATTTTGGAGAGTAAATTTTGGAGGGTAAGAAAAGACTTACCAGTACTAACCAGGGTGCTGTTGTTGTATAGAGTCCCCAGGTGAGGCCCAGACAATGACAGGAATGTGTGGAGTTTGTTGAGGTAATACCGGAACCGGGGCCTTGTGAGGACCGATCTGATGATAATGTTGCCAAGAGAATGGCCAATGAAGCTATTTAGAAACAGGAATGACACATGTCAATGACAGCAGAGGACTGCTGCTCAGGTATGGGTTGGGATGAGAAACAGCAAGGTCTTACCCCACTCTGTCTCTGTATGGAAGCCCTAACTAACCCAACACACAATGACAGATGACTATGGATTCAATTTCCCCTGGTGCATGGGAATAGGAACTATATGCCAGTATAGGGAGGTGTGGGAGAATTGTTGTGTTTACCTCAGATCTCTATTAGTAGAGCAGTGCCCCTATCTCTGATCCCCAGGCCTCCTCTCAGCCCATCTGGGGATAGCATGGTATCCTAACTCAAGTCCATATATCTAAATAGTGTGATCTCCTGCTCATTTGCAAACTAAAATCCCAGTCCCTAACACTTTCCTAGGGGGCTATTAATTTCAGCTCTAACAACTGCTTCACACCACCCATCCCCTCATTTCTCTGCACATGTACTGGGCTGACTGTTCCCACTCACCAGGACTGGCTATCCTCTGACATGCGCTGTTCAAACTTCCTGTTCCTTTCAGATCCATAAATTCAATATGCCATTCAGATTTCAATTAATCACTTATCAAAACTCTATAATGTGACAGGTGTGCTGCCTCACCTCGTCCCTTAATAAATATAAAACCAGCAAGTAAAGGTACAGGTGTTAGCCTATACAATTGGGTGCCCGGACTATGTTCCATTATTCCAAACAAACCTCTGAAAGGAGACTCCTTATTTGTGGAATAAATATATTATATCCTACTCTAAAGATTAAAAAGAATAACTGATACCTAGTCCTATGTGGATGCATCTATATGTTAAAAAAAGGTGCAAGCTGCTTCTTTTATCCTGAGTTTCTAAATATTGAGACCAATGTTTATTTCATATTGTAACGATAGAGTTGGCACTGGCTGGAACTCTCTGATTGGACAGGAGAGTCATTAAGGATTCTAGTATGTCTATTTCCTGACAATCCAATTAAGATGTGACAAAGTACAGTTTCAAAGATTTGAAAGACTTTCAAAAAGTTATACACTCAGTACATGGCAAAGCCTAAACTTGTGAGAATTTAACATGAACTCAAACCTAGAGACTGTTATATTAATTCCAAGACTCATAGTGAGGAGTAGCATCATACTTAGTTTTATCACCCATACTATGAGAGATATACAGGTGATAAACCAGACACGGTACACATTTGCTCCTGCCTGAAAGAAACCAGATTGTTTAAGGGCCAAAGGCTGAGTTACCACAGTGGCTTACAGGAGTCTCTTAAGGTTCAGATATGACAAACACTCAAACATAGGTCACCCATCTTCCTTCAGCATTAGCTACCTGTGGTTTCCTTTTACCTAATTCTGGATATGGAGAGGTTGTACAACTGGATGTGTTGAATAATCTCATCCAACAATCGATCTGTCATGGTATCAAAATCTGCAAATGTGTCCATCTGGAAGAAGAAAGGGGAGAAGGTATGGAGAGAAGTTATGAATTCTACATGAAAACATTGTTCATTAAACAGCATGATGTTTTCTGGAAAGGTGTGTAAGCCTCTTGTAGGTGTTATAGTTTGAGATGCAACTTCAAGAAAGATCCACTAGGGTTCTAATGAAGAAACTGGCTGTATGCTAAGTTAAAATAAAAGTCTTTAGTTGGGGAATGCAGTGGAAGATCTGAGTATATGTTTTTGGTATGTGGTGCCTGCTGCCACAACTTGAGTTCACTGTCTGCTGGCATTACTTCCCACAGGAGAAAGCAGGCCTTGCAAGAAAAGACCACTTTCTCTCTGTGCAAGAGCCAGGATTCACACCAAGATATGCTTGACCTCAAGCTGTATTATAGAGCAATAGTGATTTAAAAAAAACTGTATGGTATTGGTATAGAGACAAGCAGGTAGGTCAATGGAATAGAATTGAAGACAGAAATGAAACTACACACCTATGGTCACTTGATCTTTGACAAATGAGCTAAAGCCATCCAATGGCAAAAAGACAGCATTTGCCATAAATAGTGCTGGTACAACTGGCAGTTAGCATGTAGAAGAATGCAAATTGATCCATTCTTATCACCTTGTACAAAGCTCAAGTCCAAGTGGACCAAGGACCTCCACACAAAACCAGGTACACTGAAACTAATAGAATAAAAAGTGGGATAGAACCTCGAACACATGGGCAGTGGGGAAATTTGGACTGAACAGAAAACAATGGCTTATGTTCTAAGATCAAGAATCGACAAATGGGACCCCATAAAATTGCAAAGCTTCTGTAGGGCAAAGGACACTGTCATTAGGACAAAACAGCAAGCAACAGATTGGGAAAAGATCTTTACCAATCCTACATCCGTTAGAGGGTTAATATCCAATATATACAAAGCATTGTTCTTCTAAGACTTCTGCTTCAGTCCCTTCTTTTAATTTCCTGCTTTGTGTTTCCAACCCCATTTCCCTCAGTGATGGACTGTGATGTGAAAATCCAAATGAAATAAACCATTTCCTCCACAAATCACATTTTGGTCATGGTGTTTATCACAGCAATAGAAAGAAAAAATGGGTAGACTTTAAAGCTCCTGCTTTTTAACCTAGCACAGCTTTCAGGTTATTACACAAGTTAATGCCCAGACATCAGCTTTGGGAAAGATTTGAAAGCCATTCATGTCTTATGAGGATGGTGAAATGATAGATGAGGGAAAAATTCCACACATGTCTAAGTACTTGAAGACACAACAGATTGGTCTATATAACTATATTTTAGGTGTGTGATTGGGAACGACACAGACGCTTATTTAGGTTCAATATCTACAAGCAAAATTATCCCTCATAAACAGGGCAGGAGCAACAGCATCCTGGGATACCTGAGCTTCCAGACAAAAACTCATTTTGGTGGTGAAGAATTAAGTCTACCTGAGGAAGGAGCTACAAAGGGATAGATGGCTCAAGTCTATGGTCATCTGAGGCTTGCAGTATGAGAGTGACACAAAACAGTAGTGCTTCTGCTAGACTTCGTGAAATAGGATCCTATCTGCCGATTTGCTTCTCCTGAGGCTCTGTGGCTTCCACAGCCTGAATCTGTATCTCCTTAAAAGCGGAGAATGCAACATGTCTCATCATCTTTTAAAGACTCTTGGAAACATTAGCACACCTAAGACCTTCTAGTCTCAAAGAGCCTCTTTGAAATTACTAGCTAGCAAATTCATTATTTGACAATTGTATGTTAGTGAAGCTTGTACTCACTATGATGAAAAATTCTCTGAAAACCACAGTAAGGTAAAAAAGCATCCCAGGAGCTCCACAGTCAGGGTGCTTTGAAAGGACCATTGCATTCTGAGTTCTTTGCAAGACTTTCAGTGAAATAGCACAAGAGGATTTAATTAGTACTGAGAAGAGTCCCTCCACTTTAGTGACTTGCCCAGACACCTGGTTCAAACAAGCTTGCAAAACCCTAGTGGAATCCAGATGTCCTAGGATACAACACAGAGTACATGGAGGGATATTCATCCAATAAAGGCTAGATTACTGGCAGGACTTCTGCTATTAACGACTTTCATCTTCCCTGGGAAGTCAACTTCACTAGGATAAATTCAACACAAGTTCAAGGAAACTGCTCATCAGTTCTTCCCACTTCTCTGAATGATCTGGCCATCTACCTCAAGACATGGCCACATAAATGTTCTTAAATTTTGTATGACATCCTGCTCTTTGGGTCAGAGGAAGATCCTCTGCAGAGTTTCTAGGCTTCATGCCCCGTGCTGTAAAGAGCTAGTGGTAGTAGTTAGCAGTTGAACTGCTTTGAAGGTGGAATGGCAAAACTACAACTGTTACACTGAAAACAAAAGGCCCTTGAATGATGGTTATCCTAACTTTCTCCCTCCTATTTTACTGCCTGTCACAGGCCTAAAACATGAGAGTGCCAAAAGTAGGCATTAGCAGTTGATGGATGAGCTAGGTCTTTTCAGCTCTTGAACATTAATTTATATGTGCATGAAGGTCAATGAACAAGTTGGGAGAGGTGGTCCTTCCTTTCTAGTATGCTGGGCCTCAGGGATTGAACTAAGGCTATTTATTAGACTTCGCAACAAATGCCTTCTTGGGTTCTGATGGTCCTCTGTATAACTCCAACTTTTGTTAATCATGAGACATCTATTATGATTATTAATAAATGCATTCTTCTGAAGTATGTTTATGCCTCATTTGTCTCACTCTCTGCCCATCCCTATCTCTTGCTCATAGATTCACTAATCTCTCTTTGACTCTTAACACTACTTTAGAGTCACAGCCTCAGTCTACCATGTCAGTTTGTAAAGCGATCATAATCTGGCTCCTTAGTGGCATGTGACAAAACTCCCAGTGTAACTACACAGATGTCCACATAGTTGATACTCTAAGCAGCCATACTTGCAATACTCAATGAAGCCAGAAGCTTCCAGTCAGTGGATACATATCAATTTCTATCCATTTCATATTTCTTCCTCAAACTTCCAAAGTAACACATTAAGTATATTTTCCCCTTTCAAACCACCCAAGCACTTGGATAGTCTTCTTCATGGGGCCCCTTCCCTCATGTGTCTTGGCACCTTTAAGCAGATCCTTCAAATCCAATATTCTCTCAACCCAACATTTCTGTCTCATACCTGATTCTTTTCAGACATTAAGAAGTCCAGTTTTCCCCCAGGGAGCCCCAGTTCTATGAATGTCTTCACTAGCCGGAGGTCAGCACTGTTCCCTAAAAATGATAGGTAATGCCAGTCATATAAATTAATCAAAATAAGTCACAAGGGATTTCTTTCCCTTTCTTAGGTTACAATTGCATTTTCCTTTTAGTTTTAAGCAGATAACAAAAATAACTGGAGTCACTCCACATCTTCTCTCACTGTCACAATCCATGTACATAGACAGGTGTACTCTTTTAAATGGTCCTTCTTCAGTGGAATTATTCCTTGACCTACCTTTCTTCCCCAGAAAACTATTCTCCCACTAGTTTTTCAAAAGAAGCTACCTAATGGCATAGTGTACCAGTCCCCTCTTAAATTGTTTGGCTATCACTTATAGGTAAGTAGGAAAAGATGAATAGTCAACTACAGTTCAGTTGGCTAAATAGAGGTAGAATTACCCATGGGCCAAGAGATAATGATTTTGTAAGTTTGCAAATGTCCACGCATACCATTGAAGGCCAAGGAAGGTTCTAGGATGAGAGGCACAAACAGCAAATGGGACACGTTGTTGACATAAAAAGTCACACAAAAAGTAAATCTGACATAACACAATAAATTAGGCATATGGTTCACATAGGCCATGGGGATCCATTGTATCTGTATTAATTTCTCTCCTGGATCCCTGTAGCGTTAAAAAGGAGTTGCAACCTATTTGATATTTTGGTAATGTGTTTTTCCATGTTTTCCCTATAGGTTATGGTTTCAGAAAATTTATATATCATAAGTGAAATTACAACTAATTTTATATCCTTCCTTATACATTTTCCAAATGATTCAAAGGTGTATAAAAGACTCATAAAATTTGGGAGAGCTAAAGATTTGAGACCAACCTTATGTGAATATTCCCAGATGCTAGCCTGGGACACATAATCCTTAAAGCACATAATCAAACCTATAGGCTACAGGTCATCCTTTTTTAGGAGAGATGCATATTTTAGGAAGTTAAATTTCACTACTCCTTTTTTGTCAATAAATATATGCTCTTTGGATTCACTCACATTGTGGCCTAAATTTCCCTAAAGACATTTTGATAGTGGTCATTTAAAAAGTTGATGATGTTTACATTTAACATGAAGCATTTGGAAAGAATATATCCTTCTCAAGACACTAAGAATAAAAGAAGTTGCCGAACCTAAAACTTTTCTAAAATAATTTTATTTAATAATGTATTAGACTGAGAACATTTATAAGAAGATAAGTTTTAGACTTTTGGCACAACAGAGAGCCAATATAAATATTCATAACTTATTTCAGTATATTCAGTTCTTGATATAAATATGCTATTGAACAGATTTAAACAATAAGTCCTACAAGATTCTGAAAAGGTTATACACATGTTCCATAAACTACTGAAGTAAAATTATGAAAGGTCTCTTTGTTATTCCTTGCTATTTCTATTGACCTGTGGACTGGACGATGCTGTCATGGGCATCCCAGCTCTATAATTTAGTACAATACAAGTAAATCATCTCTACCTTTCTTGTACAACTCTGTTTCAATATGCATGAGGTAAAAAAAGAAATAAAGAAAGAAAAAGAAACACCAAAGGCCTATGACCTACCCAGAGTTCTTGCTTTCAGGATTTATTTTTTATTGTTATTTATGTGTATGTCTATGAAAGTGATTTTGACAGGTATCCAAGGAGTCTCATAGAACAGAAAAGGGCATTAGATTATTTCGATGCTAGAGTTACAGGCCGTTGTCTGTAACTCATTTACTCATCGCAGACACTGAGAAGCAAACTCAGGTCCTCTGGAAGAGTACCAAGTGTTCTTAACCATTGAGCCTTTTTCTGGATCCCGAGATTTCTTACTTGCAAAAAATTTTTAGGATTTTCAAAATAATAGGTGGGAATCACTCTTCAGTGACATTGGGCCGAGGACTGTAAAGGTCATTTTTATCTCTGCAAATGGTAGATCCTGATAATGTCTTAGTAAACAAAAGAAGACACATAAGTGAGAGATGAAAATAATAGCCAAGTAGTTGCCAACACTAACCCCAGGAGGCTCAAAATGCATTCTCTATTCCTTCCTCTCCATTTCTCCTTCTAGAACCACTCTATTGACTCACAAACGCCACCAATTCTTGCCTTCCACTGAAATATTCATTGCAATGTATCCATCTCTTCATTCATTTACTCTACATTCATTCCAATAAATATACAATTTTTAGTTCATTCTATCAATAAAATCCTCATGACTGATTTAATTTATGAACTAATTCTGATATATAATATACAGACATGTGCATATATATTCTTGTGCCATGTTCTTTCCCTAGATGATCATTTTTTCATATTTAGTTGCTTTTATACTCAATTCCTGTCTAAATTACTTCATAAAACTAAACTGAATGTAGACCAGTAATCTGAGGAGTAAACTTCTTTAGAACTTACCATCCAGGCCATGGACACAGACCACCAGGTGAATCCCATCTTCCAAGTTCTCCTCCTCTTCCTCTGGTGGGAAATATGGTATGTCAGAGGCTAGTACAGATAAGTCACTGTACAGAAATCCTTCAATCTTCAGTTCTTTTTTAAACTTTTCTTTGGCCTGATAAAAACTGGAGAACATACCAATTAATCACAAGCCATTCTGTTTATTCCATGTTGAGCTGGGAATGAGTTGGACTGGTATGTAGGATGGATGATTACTTACAAACAAATTGTCTTCTTAACATCAAAAACTAAATCTTAAAGGAGATGCTGTTCTTAATAAAAGGGCAGGAAAATATCCCCAAGTAAACAAACAAAAACACCTCCAGAGTTTTGATTCTGCAGATTTTTATTTTAATCCTGAATTGAACAGGGGACTGGGTAAAGAGATAAGAACCTGTGCAGTTACAGGATATGAATGCCTTTACAATTTTCTCCTGATAGAAGTCTCTTTCCTGTCAGACAGGCCTACCGTACAGAACATAGCTTCTGCCTGCTATTCAAGCACTACCTCCCAGCATTCCTAAGAGCAATGCAGGCTTTGGGGTTCGGGGTGTCCTTTGTTTTGTTTCATTTTGTTTTATCTAGTCAGTACCATAAACTGGTTTGGCATGGCTTGGTTTCTTGGTGCCTATATATATTCTGGAATTCTGAGATGACTTTTATACCGAGCTAAGATTTTGTTTGTGGGCTCACATGACAAGATGGCTTAACAACATTGAGATTATCAAGGTTAGAATCTTAGTTTTAACACTTCTGATAACTGCTAGCTATCTAAAATGCTTGGGACTAGAAGAGGTTTATGTACAAATGAATATGATGCAGGCCAATGATCAAACGATTTCAAGTTTCAGTGTTTTAAGATTTAGGGACATATGCATAGACATAGTGAGGTAACTTGAGACTGAGACCATGTCTATATACACAATTAAATTTCATTGTCTATGTGGCCTAAGCCCATTACATAAAAGTAAAGAAATTTATTGTAATCATTTTATTAAGGCTGAACATGAGACAATTTCATGGTGCAAAATTGTCCATAGGTTTTGTCACACCTTATTTTGAAATCATTTTAGATTTCAATAGTATGTTATTACAGTTTAATTGTAGATTTCTTGCCCAAAAAGAGCAAGATCCTAATTTTGATCTAGAGTAATAAAAACATGTAAACTTTTGGATCTTAGATAATGTACAATTGTGGATTTTCAAGTTAATAATGTCCTACTGTTGTAATCAGCGCCCTCATGTGTTTCCCCCTCAGTGATGACATTCTCTCCTCTAAAGTGTTTCTATTGCTCCCTCTCTCTAACGCATAGCCATTGCTTCCAGATAAAACCTTTGGCTCCACTAAGCATGCACATTTGTCCAACACTGTCCTAAATCGTTGTTTTGTTACCATTTGCCAGATTTGCTGCAGACTCTGAGTATAGTTAGAGCGGGACAAGTCTGACCCAGCTTTGAACAATGTCTATCTGGACTTCTTGAACTGATAAACAGTGTAATACATATGACAGATATTTAATATTATTATGACATAGAATATCTAATGTTAATCTGCCTGGATGTTTCTTTATGTGAAAATCAGTAACTATTAGCTATTGGCAGGAGAAGAATGATTATGAGGTACTCTGAAAAAAAAATACTTCGGTTATGTGTCCAATGAAGGATCTATCTGATAATTGAGGGTGCAAATGAATAAACTGCAAGCCAATGATAAAGCTATAAATTCTGCTACTGCAAAAAGAGTAGCAGCTTTGAGAAGTCTACGATCTTAGTCCACTTAGCAGGCAAAAGTGGGGGAGTCCTGTTCCCTCAAAGGTCCTAAAACTCCTTTTCAAAATATGAAAAAACTGAGTCTCAATGCTATACATAAAATAGTATATCACAACAAAAAATAAATAAAATTTTCATATATACACATTGAAAATTTGGTTAATAAGACATGTTACATCCACAAAATGAACTACCATGGAAGCATTAAAATACAGAGGGAAAAATGGACTTATATACAAAGATATTTCTAATATTTCAAAATGGAAAAAATTATCAAGAAGCGTCACAATAATTGTATTTTTATTAAAAGATAAATATATTTTAGGGAACAAACTTCAACATAGAAAGTTTTTGTTATGCTGTTATTTTGGGAGATGGGCTTGCCTGTAATTCTTTGTATATACTTACACATTCTGAAGTGTATGATATGTGCATTATTGTTTTGTTTAAGTGAAAATAACAAACACCTTCATGTTCAAATAGTATGCATGAAGCTGAGAAAACTTTGGGAATACTCAAATGACTGAGCACCGGTAAACGCCCTGTAAGCTTACCTAAACATCCTCTCACTGACTTCTTCTTCCAACTCGCTGGAGTAGGTAGAAACAACGCCAAAGGAGCCCAGAGGTTGATGAGTAATAGGTGCTGGGCTTTGTTTGGAAGAGAGTCCAGCCCTAGCAGGGGTCTCCTTGGGTACAGAGGAGAAAGGGAGACAGGTGGCAGTGCACGACACAGACAAGTTAACAACTTCCACTGCCTTCAGGCTATCGAGAGTAAAGGCCTCTGTGGAGTTCAAGTGGGCCCCAGAGATGTTAGTTCCTGTCTTCAGCTCTTGGTTTCGTGACACTGGGGAGGCAATCGTGTGAGTCACAGTGGGGCACACAGTGCCTGCTTCATGTTTGGCCTCCGGAGAGGCATTATGTCTTCCATTCAACGTCATGGTATCATTGACACTTAATGAACCATTTTGTACACCTGTGGAATGCAAGTGGCCAGCTCCGACAGCTGGTGCACAACTGATTTCAGGCACCCTGTGGTGAGACGCAGCCCTGACTTCTGAGATGCTGTTGTTGGAAAGCATATGTTTACTCAGGCTCAATTCTTTACCTTTACCTTTCGCAGTTTCCACTGCTGTTCTGTGAAAAGACCTGGTCTTAGGATTTTCAAGCACTGTAGTACATGGTATTTTTAAATTAAGACCTTTGGTTTCCACGTGTGGTATGTTCTCAGCCATGGCATCCAGACAACAGGGTCCTTGAAGATCAGGGTGATTCTCGTTGCCTTTAGGGATATCCATGTACCCAGGGCCCTGGGGTCTGTCAGAATCCACAGCTATATCTGCAAGAGAATGTCCTGCCCTAACATCCTGGACCGTAGACCCACTATAGGAAGGAGAACTGTATCTGGGTGAACTGTTGTCCTTGCTAGAAAGGTCCAGGTCTTCAGAAAATCCTGCTGAATTCTTTATGGTGTCTGAACCTTCAGCAGTATCCTCAGGGCTGCTGATCTGAGGTGCAGACACAGACTTAGTTAGCTTGGTAAGTGCCAACTCACGCTCCTCATCTTCAAAAGGCAATGAGCTGATGGAGGAAAGAGAAGCCTGAATGCCACTGGGCAGGCTAGTGTTACTCTCTGTGTGACCACCCTCCAAAGAGTTCCTGTGGTGGGCATGCCTTCGAACCACCTGATGTAAAATATCGCGATCACTGGGTATCTCCAGGGCTCTGCTTCGAGCCTCCGACCAGGCAACGGAGCTTGGTTCACTTTCGATGCCTGAGTCAGATATTATGGAGGCTGACCTCTTGATAACGCCAGAGAGCATTGAAAGATCTTCTGGCTCTTCACCAGGGTCAGGCAGGGAAGGCTTGGTGTCCAAAGCTTCCCTCAGACCAGTGCTCGGTGTGTCACAGGGCTCAGCAGGGGTGAGCTTCAGACTTAGCAGTACAGGCTTTCCCTCCTGGTCGACTCCCCTCCCTAGAGTCCTCAACTCAAGAGCAGCTGTTTGGTTTAAAGAGATAGAATTATTCTGGCTTATTCCTGCTAAAACTTTGCTTGGCATAGTCTTAACAATACCATAGCTGTCCCTAGAGCCACTGGGTTCATGCTGAACATTAAGTCCCTGCATGGGCTCAGCTCTAGGGTAGTTCTTATTGCTAGATTGCACATCAATGTAGGTCAATGCTGGGGTATGCCCTTCTTCGGGGCCTGGACTTCTCCTACATATGTCCACATCTGCTAGTGAATCTTTTACAGCATCGGGCCTTGGGCCAGTCCAGCATTCATCCTCAGGTATGCCTGCTCTGTTTTGAAATTCACCAATGGATAGGTACACTTGAGATTCTGAACACACATCCATTGGATTCTGTGTGGAAACATTCTCCTCCATCTCTGGACACTGAATAACATCTTCATCAGAGCCCAGCTCGGGTGCTTCTGTAGTAGATAAGGGAAGGTCCTCTCTTGAAGATGACTTTTGATTTATAGCACTCTTTTCTTTCCCTTTGAGCTTCATTATTGCAGGACTTGTCACTGGGACTTCAAAATTAGGATAAACACTCAAGTTATGCCCTATAACAAAAGAGGAAAACTGTATTATAGTCTACAAATCAATTATTATAAAGTATTCAAATGTCTAATGTATGAAAATAATTCAGCCATCCTTTACTAGTATTTTTTGAAGGGGGATGACCTTCAGATTTACGAAAGTTCTTATGTTACAGAAAAAAAACTTTTCTATTTGGGAATATACAGAACTTTTATGTTAACCATGTGACTCTTGTCAAATAGTTTATGTTTATGAGACAAATAAGGATCTGAACAGAACAGAACATGTGTTAGAGGGTTAGGCGAGGGAATAGAAATTCCCATTAAACCTCTGTGAAGAGATTACATCTCAGTGTTAGGCCAGTGGTTCACTGAATCTTGTCTACTTAAGAGAACATCAATTCATAGTCAAGAGGCTACAGCTCAGGAAACCCCTCAGATTGACAGATCGACAGCACAGATGGATGCTCCAAGAGAAGGAAAAATCTGAGAATACAGAAACTTCTAGCTAAGCTTCAACATATGGATCACCCCTCCTCTGTCTCTCATCTGTATCTCTGTCTATCATCTACTTTGCTGTCTCTGTCTTTGCCTCTGTGTGTCTCTGTCTATCCCTCCTGTCCACATCTCCCACTCATCTACCTCCAGTTCTCATTGTGGGGAGATGGCCACACTTTATTTCACACAATAAAACTTCAATTATGAGCACAGTTCTTTCTTGAGTTCTACGAGTCATCCAGACAAATTCTTAGACATGGGAAATTTAACATAAACCAAGAATTTGTATCTAGTGGTCAGAATTGCAGACCACCAGTTTGCCCGAAGAACCTGAAATGAAATTTTGGTGGAGAAAGGTTAGTACCTCACTTGCAGTGTATAAAACAAAAGAGGAGAAAAAGTCACAAAGAAAAAGCAGGTATTTTATTTTGTCATACCACTTATGGTTCATTTATCAGAGTACAATTAGCATCTCTCATTTGCAAATGTGACAAGGTTAATCATAAGCCCCATGGTTACAGAGTAAATATAAGGTGACTTCGATCCTGGGAAGGTCTGATTTTGAATTCCAACATTACTACTCATGAGTACTCTAGTGAACTGAGGAGTTCAGTAATATCTTTCCACCTCCCTAAACTGTAGGATGGGCAGATCCATAGGAACCTGCAAGCCTTTTGTTCATTCATAAATTATTATGTGAGTTGATGTCATGCATGGAGACAAAGAATACTGCTTTCTGCAGAATAAACACAATTATGTGTGAACTCCATCATCAAGTATATTGTCTGCGTGATAGTCACACCATAATGAAGCTTCCAGGAACACAGCCATCTTCAGAGGGAAATAGCAGGAAACCAAAGTATGGCCTTTCATCTTGGTTTTTCTTAACTAATTTCTATAAGCCATTCTCCTCCATTTTTTCTCTCTGGCTTTTAATCCTCTCTTTCTCCTCCTGTCTGCCACAACTAGACAGTGACAAATATTATCCATGTGCACCCATCATAACCCAAGATCTAAGATATGTCAGGTGACATTTCCCACATATACCATATAAATAACAGGCTCCTTTGTTCGTGTTTCCTTTAACAAGTATAAGCCTCCTGTTGACAGACAACTACAGTGGTTCCATTCCCTGACTATTATGAACAGTAAGTCAATAAACACACATCTATGTGGTAGGATTTACCAGTTCTTTGAGTGCATGCCCCTGATTATGACCATATAGGTCATATAGTTTTGGTTTACAGTTTTATAAGAGATTTTCAATTTAATTCCTGTAGTGGCTATACCAGTTTATATACCCAGCAACCATAGAGGTAAACAGAAAGGCAAAGGAAACCCATAGAGAAGCAGGGGTGCATGGGAGGGCAGTAGAGGCAAAGGCGGTCAAGCATGCTCCCAGATAGGCTCCCACATCCATTCAAGAGCATCTGAGCAACACAAAAAGACTTGATGTACTTGAATTATTGTTGTCTTTAATAGAGCAGAAAGAGAGATGGGTAGAATACTAGGGAGAAGTTGGGGGAAAGTAAATATGATGAAAAAATTGAAACCTTCAAATAATTTCTAAAATAATAGGTATTAAATGTAATAAAAAACACATCACCTCATAGGCTAATATTTTTAAAAATCAAACTAAAATTTAAAAGGCTTCATGTGGTTTTTAAAAAGCTATATCAATACAACTTATCTTAAATATTATGAATTTAAGTCATACATATGCTATTTGCAAACCACATGAGGCTTTGACACATGATTATCTAATAATTTTCAGTGTAACTTGTCATCAGATTGAGGGAGAAATGAGCTCTTCTTTTACCTCAGTGCATTCAACGAACCTGGAGATACTAGGAAGTATTTATTTTTCTCTGAAGCTCTGTCTTCGGTCTTCAGCAAGAACAGCATATACTATTCTGAGAATTCCCCAACATCCCTCCCACATACATGTAGTGTGATACATCCTACCACCATGTTATGGCCCACTTGTAAGCACTTGTCTCCCTGGAGGAGCTACTTTCTGTTTTATTTCTGTAGCCCACAGGCTGACATCTTGTCAAGTACATATTTGATGAACTGTATTCCTGAAAGGAACTAAACCAAGAATAGAAGTCTAGTAAAACAAAGAATATCATCTTCATTGATTGCTTGCATTGGCTTGAATATAATTTTGCAATGATGTTTAGTACAATAAAGAATATACCAGCATGAATTGAATAAAAATTATCTCCATGCTAGGCAGTGGGTTTGTAAGATGGAAAGTGGCCATTTGTTGTAAGAGTCAACAAGGGTGACAGTCATTATAAGCACCAAGGATCTTTTGCTTTGATGGACTTTTTTTTCTTTATTGACTTGAGTATTTCTTATTTATATTTCGATTGTTATTCCCTTTCCCGGTTTCTGGGCCAACACCCCCCTAACCCCTCCCCTCCCCATCCTCCCCCCATTACCACCCTCCTCCCAACAATCACGTTCACTGGGGGTTCAGTCTTGGCAGGACCAAGGGCTTCCCCTTCCACTGGTGCTCTTACTAGGCTATTCATTGCTACCTATGAGGTTAGAGTCCAGGGACAGTCCATGTATAGTCTTTGGGTAGTGACTTAGTCCCTGGAAGCTCTGGTTGGTTGGCATTGCTGTTCATATGGGGTCTCAAGCTCCTTCAAGCTCTTCCATTTCTTTCTCTGATTCCTTCAACAGGGGTCCCTGTTCTCAGTTCAGTGGTTTGCTGCTGGCATTCGCCTCTGTATTTGCTGTATTCTGGCTGTGTCTCTCAGGAGAGATCTACATCCGGTTCCTGTCAGCCTGCACTTCTTTGCTTCATCCATCTTATCTAATTGGGTGGCTGTATATGTATGGGCCACATGTGGGACAGGCTCTGAATGGGTGTTCCTTCTGCCTCTGTTTTAATCTTTGCCTCTCTCTTCCCTGCCAAGGGTATTCTTGTTCCCCTTTTAAAGAAGGAGTGAAGCATTCGCATTTTGACTTGATGGACTTTTTAAAATATTGAGAAGCACTCAAAGGTGCAACAACTGTTTTGCCAAATCATATGTCTGTTACAGTACAGTTAGAATGAATGACTTCTAGAGACTAGGAAAGGAAGAAAAGGAAATATGAGCAAAACACATAGTGGATTTAAGGTGGTAGAAACTATCTACATGGCATAATATGCTATAGTAGTTAATGCATATGACAAAAGGAACTCAGAATAGTGCTAGTACTAAATCACCTTCAGATGATAATTACTAACCTAATACAGAGGAATGAACTATAACACAAGTTCCCCTGGGGTGGAGGGTATTGGTGGTGTAGGGAAGAGGATTATGCATATGCAGGACCAATGAGTACACAGGCTACCTCTGAGCCTTACTCTTTATATTTCCATTGCTGAGAATCTAAAAATCACCTTATAAAGAATAACTTACAAAAGTAAACAGAAGTAAAGAAAGCATAGCACAGGCAGTATTTTTGGGGATGTGTATGGATCTTCTTCAGAATAGTGGACAATGAGTTGTGGTAGACACAGGGACATTGAAAGCAAAGACTAGAATTCTGGGGTATACAATCTGGCCAGACCTTGGTAATCCCCTAAGTGAATGAAGTGAGACTAAACAGAGGGGCATAACTATGAACAGGAAGAGATAATCTGGAAAATGAATCATATTCCAGATTCATGGGTGAGTATGTGCTGATTGTAAGAGGAAACAAGATGTCAATTGTTTGAACACACAACATTTATAAGACCCATTCTCAACCATGAGACAGGATGCAAGAGCAGCAATGAAGACCGTTACCAACATCAAAATTTGAGTTTGTCATTAAAACTGTGAGAGTGAGCACAACAAAGCATGCTACTCAGAGAGCCAGAGAGTCAGACACTGGTGACTGCTGGTGTTAGCAAATACCCACTGACTCTTGCCTGGTAGTCTTTCAATGTTTTACAAACTTGTCTGCCCCACCATCCATAATAACCCTGTAGAAGAGAGCATGTTGTTCAACTTTATATACTAATTTGGGGAAAATATTTAAATCTAGACCATATGATCAACTCAGTTGTCATGCAACAGAGTATACTCCCCCTCCCCAGAAAAGCAACTACAATTTCTGATACAGCACATATTCCTGACTTCGCACTAATCACAAGTGCACACAAATAGCATAGATCGAAACAAACTTGTGTATATCCCATTTGATGCTACACTGACAGGGTATCCTAAGAATGTGTATGATAACCTGTTGGCAACATAAAACTACTTATGCCACCATGCTGTGGCAGAAAGAGGAACTAGGTCATTGTTGTAATAAATTTTATCTTGGATTAAAGAACCATCAAAAATACTTTGCAAAAGAACAAGTCAGTCAAGAAAAGGTGTGAGTTTTAAGGGGACAAGCCAGTAATGCTTATGAGGAGGTGATAACACATTAGGTCAGGATTTTATTGGGGACAGCGTGAGAGACAGTGGGATATTTAAGAGTAAATGTTTACTGTTCTAGAAAATTGAGACTGCATAGCTGGCACCCATCTGTTGAGCTTTGGTCTTTTGTTATCTATTGTAATACCAAGTGCAGGCCCCCAGGACATAGTTGTCCCAGAGATGAGAGAGTCTGCACCCTTGTCCCTAAGTTATTTTTGATTGGTAAATAAAGATGCCAACAGCCAATAGCTGGACAGAGAAGAAATAGGTGGGTTGAATTTTCTCCAGCTTATGGTCAGAGGAGAACCAAGAGGAGAAGAAGGTGCACGAGGAGGAAAGAGAAACTGCCATGAGTTAGGAGTCAAGAGAATGTGGTCCTGAGGGCTGGGCAATGGAACTTAAGAGCACCCTAGATGAAACTTAGTAAGTAATAACTCGGGATTATCGATAGGAAAGTAGATTCTAATAGCATGAAGGCTAAGTACCTGTCCAGCTCTTGCAGTGTTGAAGGTTCATTGTAAATATAAAGGTTGTGTGTGTGTGTGTGTGTGTGTTTGTGTGTGTGTGTGTGTGTCTTTTATCCTGGAACTGAATGAACTAAGGTGGTGTAGAAACCCCAGGTCAGAATAAAATAATTTATACAACACACAGCCCACAGCATATGACCAACAATACATAGAGAAGATATATTAAAATATTACTTACGTGTGACAATTAACAATAATTGTCAACTTGATGTAGCCTAGAATCACTTGGGAAGAGAATCTTAATGATAGAGTTTCTCCCTTGAGTTGGTCTATGGGTGTGTCTGTGGAGGGCTGTTTTAATTAATTTATGTGGGGAAACCCATCCATTATTTTCTAGGCAGGGGTTTCTGAAGTACAGGAGTGGAGAAATGGAGATGCAAGTGAGCAGGGAAGTAGTAGCGTATGGCATGCAATTTCCATTCTTCTTGGTTGTTGGTGTGACAGGCCTGGCTCCTTGAAGCTCCTGCTCTGACTGTTTCACAATGACATACTTTAGTCTAGAATTGTAATCTGAAGCAATCCCTTTCCCCTCCATTTGCTTTTGTCATGGTATATTATCACGGCACCAGAAATGAAATTTGAGCAATTGATGGCTGACAAAAACCTGAACGAGCAAATTTCCCCAGAAAAAATACCCTCTGCCATATGTCATCATGTTAAGTAAGACTGGAGGCCCAGACGAATCACATGGGTAGAACACAGTAGACAGGAAAACCTCTGTGGAAAAAAATATGTTTTCCAGCTGACGTTATGGGCTAAGAAAAAGTGAAGCTGATTTATAAAAAAAAAATAAATAATTAATTAAAAGACCATGATCAAATCACACACATGAGGACTGAATTTTATGCTCAGTGGAATATTTATCAATATCTGCAATTTAAAAGACCAGGAAACGAGCTACAGCCTATTAAGTAAAAATCTCAGAGGTTATTATAATTGGTGTTTAATTTCTTAGACTGTTCAAGTTTACTGGAAATGTAATGAGGTATACATTAATCAAACCCTAAGTATGTAAACACACACACACACACACAAACACACACACACCCAAATGCACACACGCACACTTAAAATTTAACGGTAAGATTTAGTATAATTCAATACACACTACACATGTTATACACTTACTTGACACTAGATGTCAGACTAGAACTGGAAACCAAATTCATGTTTGCCAACCTGCCAACCTGCTCTGTCCCTACAAGTCCCCTAGATTCCAGACTACAAAGTGTCCAGTTGCAGAGACTCGGAAATGTAGCCATTTTAATCCATGATATAAAGCAACAAGCAAACTAGCCTGGCTAAAACTACCTCAGGAAGATAACAGAGTAAAGCCTGAATTCTGGACTCAAGGGGTTAGGTTTGGTTACTTATTGACATGTGGTCTTTCATACATACTCCTATCTATGCCTCAGCTTTCCTCTCTGAAGATACACACACACACACACACACACACACACACACATATATATATATATATGTATATATATATATATATATATATATATTCTAAAGGATTGAAGAAATAAACCATTTGATTTAAACTACCAACACGGGGGGCTTGACATTTTCTGGTCATGGCTATTGGGTTTTTACGGTCAAATTGTAAGAGCAAACAGAAAGGGGACATTCCTTTCTTCCTGTCTGGTCATTCTGCAGTTGACCGGTGGGTTCACTGACAAACACTGTAGCCATGCTGAATCCTGGTACACAAACAATAGGTACAACCTTGTTCTTTTTACTCCCTGATGCAGTTTATTTGTTCATGAGTTACACAGTCCTTATTCTCCAGTCCTTGACCTGCATTGTGGCATTAAACAGGTTTTTGGATTATATAGTGAATGGCCAGCTAGAATGATACAGCAAAACCCCATCTCAAGAGAACAACCACACTTACCACCATGAGAGTCACTAACATAGTAGTAGCATTAATGCTAAAAAAAAGACTGACTATAGTTAAAACTATACACTTGAAATAACCAAAAAAAAAATCACCACCTTTGATTGTTCTAGTGTGTGTGTGTGTGTGTGTGTGTGTGTGTGTGTGTGTGTATGTGTGTGTGTGTGTATGTGTGTGTGTGTGTCTGTGTGTCTGTGCTGTATCTTACTCTATAGGTAAAAACACAATCTCCTGGGGAAAACAGTGTCTGTTTATGTCTGTGTCTGTATTTTATCCTATAGGCAAAAAACACTAGTACCATGAACATTTTGACCCAGAAGAGGCCAGAGAGGCATTAATGCTAACACTTCCCATTGAAAAAAAAAAAAGCCTGCTCCTACTCTTGTGAAAAGTAAGCACCAGAACTCTAGTGGCACAGTCTGTTAATGCATGAGTACTTACATGGAAACGCTAATTCTTTCAAAAGAACAGAGAACGACAAACCTGAGACAGGGCAGTCTACATATCTATCCTCAAAGATAACAGGCAGGGTGTTCCAGTCACCATCAATGTCCAGGCACTCTGCAGGCAGTGGTGGCATGCTGGTGAGGTACTCTGAGTTCCGGATGTCCATAGACAGCTGACTGTGAGTCTGTATCCTGTGGAACACACAGAAAGGTAATCAACCAGACAGGACTGGGAGTTTTCAGTAGAATCTTACCATTCTAACCCCAACAAAGCATTACCAGTGCTTTTAGCAGACGCAGGCAATGACCATCTCCCATCAAAGATACCCCTAGTGTGATAGTCTGCTTTGCTGAGGAACTGACCTGGATACTAGTGATGGTGTAGTGAATTGTGGACTAGGTTACATTTGCCAGTTAGTGAAAGACAATAAGTCTTTAAGTGACTTAAAGACTAGCTAAGAAATGGCTACAGATATAAAATTAGTGCTTTGGGGGGGAGTTAGACTAACTCATTTATTACTCCAGAATCCTTAACTTTTTAAACAACTTAGAGTCTGAGTCATATTTTGATAGTACTGAATTAATAGCCACCTAAAGTAGCTTTTAAAAAATATGTCACTACTGATAACATTTATTAGTATGTATGCTAATATAATTCAGGAAGGATGATATAGTCGTTTCTCTGTAGGAAATTTGAAAGCTAGTATTTATTCTCCATAACCAAAACATCATTCTGCCAATAAGAAGGTGATTTCAGAATCTGAAGTATTACGCTTCACAATCTAAAAGTTGAGAGGAGCATGCAACTTTAATAACTTACTAAGAAGACAGAAAATTCTTATGAAAGAAAAACTAATTTGTAGTTTGTAGTTTTGTATAAAATGACTCAGTCACTTTCTCCTAAGGTAACAGAAGGATTTATAGGACTGTAAGTTTGGGAGAAGGTTAAGCATGTCTGTCTGTCTGTCTCCCTGCCTGCCTGCCTGCCTGCCTGCCTGTGGCTCTTTATGTCAGAGCTTATAAATTCTTGATACTCTTATTTCACTTCCCAGCCATGTGGACCCTCTGCCTCTCTAAAATAACTGTAGCTATATAACCCTGCCCATATTCTGAACAAATTCTCTAAGTATCACGTCATCATCATAACAGAAGTACAATGAGATTAATACATACACATGTGTGATTTGTAGCTTATATATACACACACATATATGTTTCATAGAAATATGCATGTGTTAATTATGATAATACATATTAATTTTATAGACTAAATGTGTTTACCTTAGTTTTTCCATTTTTTCAGTTTCCCCATAAAAGTGGAAAATTTTTTCCACTTCAAAGCTCTACAGAGGTTTGTTCAACTTTACACCTCTTTGAATATTTAATTATTTGGATATTATATCTGGATATTTAAATACAATTGTTTCAGTCAGTCCTGCACACCATAGCATCTTTGGTCTCCTAAGTATGTAAGGGTGTAGCCAGAAGACATTGCCAGGTGAGCTGGTGATAAGCCTGCGAGACCCATCTTTGGTGTGGCGGGGCAACACCTGATAGGCTGAAAGGAACATAGATGGGCAAGGCGAACATATCTTTTGTTTTTTTTTTCTAGAACCAGGATACCTTTGTTTTCTCTAGTTATTTGACATCACAATTCCAGGCTCTACAATTTTTAGACCATGAGGCTCACAGCAGCACCTCTAACCTTCAGGGTTTCAGTCCTTTAGACATGAACTGGTCCTCTAGTCCTAAGATCTTCACATGTGGCTGTTATACTCCTAGCTTCTCTGGCTTCCATACAGATGGTAGTGGGGCTTGTCAGCCTGAACATGAGGCTCACCAACTCAATGAAATTGGCCACTCAATAAACCCCAAGGACCCTACTGCTGGTTCTTCTGCAATGCTGGCATTACAAGTGCTTGCTAGGATACCTTGCTTTTCAGGTGGAGGCTAGGTGTCTGAACTCAGGTCTTCTTGTTTATATAGAAGCCATTTTCCTAACTGAGCCATCTCTCCAGCCCCAGAAGGAATAGCCTTTTAACTATTAAACTGTGCTGCTCACACTACATATATCTAATGACTGCTGAAGGAGGGAGAATTAGTCTCCCCCAGAAACAAGCTTTTTAATTGGTTGTCCTATACAACATAGTTAGGCCTGAAATCATAGACATATAAGTAGCACTAAGCAGACTTGGGATTGTACTTAGATATTTATGTCTTTGGAATGAATATGTGGGAGTGGGGGGAGACTAAAATTTGAAAGGAAGCAAAGGGAAAAGAGAGGAAAGAAAAGAGAAAAGGTGATAAAATAATATTTTTTTTCTATTTTTTTTTATTAACTTGAATATTTCTTATATACATTTCGAGTGTTATTCCCTTTCCCGGTTTCCGGGCAAACATCCCCCTCCCCTCTCCCCTTCCTTATGGGTGTTCCCCTCCCCACCCTCCCCCCATTGCCGCCCTCCCCGCAACAGTCTAGTTCACTGGGGGTTCAGTATTAGCAGGACCCAGGGCTTCCCCTTCCACTGGTGCTCTTACTAGGATATTCATTGCTACCTATGAGGTCAGAGTCCAGGGTCAGTCCATGTATAGTCTTTAGGTAGTGGCTTAGTCCCTGGAAGCTCTGGTGGCTTGTCATTGTTGTACATATAGGGTCTCGAGCCCCTTCAAGCTATTCCAGTTCTTTCTCTGATTCCTTCAACGGGGGTCCTATTCTCAGTTCAGAGGTTTGCTGCTGACATTCGCCTCTGTATTTGCTGTATTCTGGCTGTGTCTCTCAGGAGCGATCTACACTTCTGCACTTCTTTGCTTCATCCATCTTGTCTAATTGGGTGGCTGTATATATATGGGCCACATGTGGGGCAGGCTCTGAATGGATGTTCCTTCAGTCTCTGTTTTAATCTTTGCCTCTGTCTTCCCTGCCAAGGGTATTCTTGTTCCTTTTTAAAGAAGGAGTGAAGCATTCCACATTTTGATCATCCGTCTTGAGTTTCATTTGTTCTAGCATCTAGGGTAATTCTGGTATTTGGGCTAATAGCCACTTATCAATGAGTGCATACCATGTATGTCTTTCTGTGATTGGGTTAGCTCACTCAGGATGATATTTTCCAGTTCCAACCATTTGCCTACAAATTTCATAAAGTCGTTGTTTTTGATAGCTGAGTAATATTCCATTGTGTAGATATACCACATTTTCTGTATCCATTCCTCTGTTGAAGGGCATCTGGGTTCTTTCCAGCTTCTGGCTATTATAAATAAGGCTGCGATGAACATAGTGGAGCACGTGTCTTTTTGATATGTTGGGGCATCTTTTGGGTATATGCCCAAGAGAGGGATAGCTGGATCCTCAGGCAGTTTAATGTCCAATTTTCTGAGGAACCTCCAGACTGATTTCCAGAATGGTTGTACCAGTCTGCAATCCCACCAACAATGGAGGAGTGTTCCTCTTTCTCCAAGAGATCCCCGCCAGCATCTGCTGTCACCTGAGTTTTTGATCTTAGCCATTCTCACTGGTGTGAGGTGAAATCTCAGGGTTGTTTTGATTTGCATTTCCTGATGACTAAAGATGTTGAACATTTTTTAGGTGTTTCTCAGCCATTCGGCATTCCTCAGCTGTGAATTCTTTGTTTAGCTCTGAACCCCATTTTTAATAGGGTTATTTGTCTCCCCTGCGGTCTAACTTTTGAGTTCTTTGTATATTTTGGATATAAGGCCTCTATCTGTTGTAGGATTGGTAAAGATCTTTTTCCCAATCTGTTGGTTGCCGCTTTTGTCCCAACCACAGTGTCCTTTGCCTTACAGAAGCTTTTGCAGTTTTATGAGATCCCATTTGTCGATTCTTGATCTTAGAGCATAAGCCATTGGTGTTTTGTTCAGGAAATTTTTTCCAGTGCCCATGTGTTCCAGATGCTTCCCTAGTTTTTCTTCTATTAGTTTGAGTGTGTCTGGTTTGATGTGGAGGTCCTTGATCCACTTGGACTTAAGCTTTGTACAGGGTGATAAGCATGGATCGATCTGCATTCTTCTACATGTTGACCTCCAGTTGAACCAGCACCATTTGCTGAAAATGCTATCTTTTTTTCCATTGGATGGATTTGGCTCCTTTGTCAAAAATCAAGTGACCATAGGTGTGTGGATTCATTTCTGGGTCTTCAATTCTGTTCCATTGGTCTATCTGTCTGTCTCTGTACCAATACCGTGCAGTTTTTATCACTATTGCTCTGTAATGCTGCTTGAGTTCAGGGATAGGGATTCCCCCTGAAGTCCTTTTATTGTTGAGGATAGTTTTAGCTATCCTGGGTTTTTGTTATTCCAGATGAATTTGCAAATTGTTCTGTCTAACTCTTTGAAGAATTGGATTGGTATTTTGATGGGGATTGCATTGAATCTGTAGATCGCTTTTGGCAAAATGGCCATTTTTTATATTAATCCTGCCAATCCATGAGCATGGGAGATCTTTCCACCTTCTGAGGTCTTCTTCAATTTCTTTCTTCAGTGTCTTGAAGTTCTTATTGTACAGATCTTTACTTGCTTGGTTAAAGTCACACCGAGGTATTTTATATTATTTGGGTCTATTATGAAGGGTGTCGTTTCCCTAATTTCTTTCTCGGCTTGTTTCTCTTTTGTGTAGAGGAAGGCTACTGATTTATTTGAGTTAATTTTATACCCAGCCACTTTGCTGAAGTTGTTTATCAGCTTTAGTAGTTCTCTGGTGGAACTTTTGGCATCACTTAAATATACTATCATATCATCTGCAAATAGTGATATTTTGACTTCTTCTTTTCCGATCTGTATCCCCTTGATCTCCTTTTGTTGTCTGATTGCTCTGGCTAGAACTTCAAGAACTATATTGAATAAGTAGGGAGAGAGTGGGCAGCCTTGTCTAGTCCCTGATTTTAGTGGGATTGCTTCAAGTTTCTCTCCATTTAGTTTAATGTTAGCAACTGGTTTGCTGTATATGGCTTTTACTATGTTTAGGTATGGGCCTTGTATTCCTATTCTTTCCAGGACTTTTATCATGAAGGGGTGTTGAATTTTGTCAAATGCTTTCTCAGCATCTAATGAAATGATCATGTGGTTTTGTTCTTTCAGTTTGTTTATATAATGGATCACGTTGATGGTTTTCCGTATATTAAACCATCCCTGCATGCCTGGGATGAAGCCTACTTGATCATGGTGGATGATTGTTTTGATGTGCTCTTGGATTCAGTTTGCCAGAATTTTGTTGAGTATTTTTCCGACAATGTTCATAAGGGAAATTGGTCTGAAGTTCTCTTTCTTTTGTTGGGTCTTTGTGTGGTTTAGGTATAAGAGTAATTGTGGCTTCATAGAAGGAATTCGGTAGTGCTCCATCTGTTTCAATTTTGTGGAATAGTTTGGATAATATTGGTATGAGGTCTTCTATGAAGGTCTGATAGAATTCTGGACTAAACCCGTCTGACCTGGGCTCTTTTGGTTGGGAGACCTTTAATGACTGCTTCTATTTCCTTAGGAGTTATGGGGTTGTTTAACTGGTTTATCTGTTCCTGATTTAACTTCGGTACCTGGTATCTGTCTAGAAATTGTCCATTTCCTGTAGATTTTCAAGTTTTGTTGAATATAGGCTTTTTATAGTAAGATCTGATGATTTTTTGAATTTCCTCTGAATCTGTAGTTATGTCTCCCTTTTCATTTCTGATTTTGTTAATTTGGACACACTCTCTGTGTCCTCTCCTTAGTCTGGCTAGGGGATTATCTATCTTGTTGATTTTCTCAAAGAACCAACTTTTGGTTCTGTTGATTCTTTCTATGGTCCTTTTTTTTGTTTCTACTTGGTTGATTTCAGCTCTGAGTTTGATTATTTCCTGCCTTCTACTCCTCCTGGGTGTATTTGCTTCTTTTTGTTCTAGAGCTTTTAGGTGTGCTGTCAAGCTGCTGACATATGCTCTTTCCTGTTTCTTTTTGCAGGCACTCAGCGCTATGAGTTTTCCTCTTAGCACAGCTTTCATTGTGTCCCATAAGTTTGGGTATGTTGTACCTTCATTTTCATTAAATTCTAAAAAGTTTTTAATTTCTTTCTTTATTTCTTCCTTGACCAGGTTATCATTGAGTAGAGCATTGTTCAGTTTCCACGTATATGTGGGCATTCTTCCCTTATTGTTATTGAAGACCAGCTTTAGGCCGTGGTGGTCCAATAGCACGCATGGGATTATTTCTATCTTTCTGTATCTGTTGAGGCCTGTTTTTTGACCAATTATATGGTCAATTTTGGAGAAAGTACCATGAGGAGCTGAGAAGAAGGTATATCCTTTTGCTTTAGGGTAGAACGTTCTATAAATATCCGTTAAGTCCATTTGGCTCATGACTTCTCTTAGTCTGTCTACGTCTGTGTTTAATTTCTGTTTCCATGATCTGTCCATTGATGAGAGTGGGGTGTTGAAATCTCCTACTATTATTGTGTGAGGTGCAATGTGTGTTTTGAGCTTTAGTAAGGTTTCTTTTACATTATGTAGGTGCCCTTGTTTTGGGGCATAGATATTTAGGAATGAGAGTTCATCTTGGTGGATTTTTCCTTTGATGAATATAAAGTGTCCTTCCTTATCTTTTTTGATGACTTTTAGTTGGAAATTGATTTTATTTGATATTAGAATGGCTACTCCAGCTTGCTTCTTCTGACCATTTGCTTGGAAAGTTGTTTCCCAGCCTTTCACTCTGAGGTAGTGTCTGTCTTTGTCTCTGAGGTGTGTTTCCTGTAGGTAGCAGAATGCAGGGTCCTCGTTGCGTATCCAGTTTGTTAATCTATGTCTTTTTATTGGGGAGTTGAGGCCATTGATGTTGAGAGATATTAAGGAATAGTGATTGTTGCTTCCTGTTATATTCATATTTGGATGTGAGGTTGTGTTTGTGTGCTTTTCTTCTCTTTGTTTTGTTGCCAAGACGATTAGTTTCTTGCCTCTTCTTGGGTATAGCTTGCCTTCTTATGTTGGGCTTTACCATTTATTATCCTTTGTAGTGCTGGATTTGTAGAAAGATATTGTGTAAATTTGGTTTTGTCATGGAATATCTTGGTTTCTCCATCTATGTTAATTGAGAGTTTTGCAGGATACAGTAGCCTGGGCTGGCATTTGTGTTCTCTTAGGGTCTGTATGACATCAGTCCAGGATCTTCTGGCCTTCATAGTTTCTGGCGAGAAGTCTGGTGTGATTCTGATAGGTCTGCCTTTATATGTTACTTGACCTTTTTCCCTTACTGCTTTTAATATTCTTTCTTTATTTTGTATGCGTTTGGTGTTTTGACTATTATGTGACGGGAGGTGTTTCTTTTTCTGGTCCAATCTATTTGGAGATCTGTAGGCTTCTTGTATGCCTATGGGTATCTCTTTTTTTAGGTTAGGGAAGTTTTCTTCTATGATTTTGTTGAAGATATTTACTGGTCCTTTGAGCTGGGAGTCTTCTCTCTTCTATACCTATTATCCTTAGGTTTGATCTTCTCATTGAGTCCTGGATTTCCTGTATGTTTTGGACCAGTAGCTTTTTCTGCTTTACATTATCTTTGACAGTTGAGTCAATGATTTCTATGGAATCTTCTGATCCTGAGATTCTCTCTTCCATCTTTTGTATTCTGTTGGTGAAGCTTGTATCTACAGCTCCTTGTCTCTTCTTTTGGTTTTCTATATCCAGGGTTATTTCCATGTGTTCTTTTCTTGATTGCTTCTATTTCCATTTTTAATTCCTTCAACTGTTTGATTGTGTTTTCCTTGGAATTCTTTCAGGGATTTTTTGCGATTCTCTCTGTAGGCTTTACTTGTTCTCAAGGGAGTTCTTCACGTCTTTCTTGAGGTCCTCCAGCATCATGATCAAATCTGATTTTGAAACTAGATCTTGCTTTTCTGGTGTGTTTGGATATTCCATGTTTGTTTTGGTGGGAGAATTGGGCTCCGATGATGCCATGTAGTCTTGGTTTCTGTTGCTTGTGTTCCTGCGCTTGCCTCTCGCCATCAGATTATCTCTAGTGTTACTTTGTTCTGCTAATTCTGACAGTGGCTAGACTGTCCTATAAGCCTGTGTGTCAGGAGTGCTGTAGACCTGTTTTACTGTTTTCTTTCAGCCAGTTATGGGGACAGAGTGTTCTGTTTTCGTGTGTGTAGTTTTGTCCCTCTACAGGTCTTCAGCTGTTCCTGTGGGCCTGTGTCTTGAGTTCACCAGGCAGGTCACTTGCAGCAGCAAAATTGGTCTTACCTGTGGTCCCGAGGCTCAAGTTCGCTCGCGGGGTGCTCCCCACGGGCTCTCTGCGGTGGCAGCAACCGGGAAGATCTGCGCTGCCTCTTCTGGGAGCCTCCGTGCACCAGGGTTCCAGATGGCCTCCGGTGTTTTCCTCTGGAATCAGCAATGTGTGTAGAGAGCAGTCTCTTCTGGTTTCGCAGGCGTGTCTGCCTCTCTGAAGGTTTAGCTCTCCCTCCCACGGGATTTGGGTGCAGAGAACTGTTTATCCGGTCTGTTTCCTTCAGGTTCCGGCAGTGTCTCAGGCAGGGCTCCTGCCTCACCTGGGCCCTCTCCCACGGGAGCCCAGAGGCCTTATACAGTTTCCTCTTGGGCCAGGGATGTGGGCAGGGGTGGGCAGTGTTGGTGGTCTCTTCTGCTCTGCAGCCTCAGGAGTGCCCACCTGACCAGGCGGTAAGGTATCTCTCCCACGGGTTCTGGGAGCAGAGAGCTGCTGCGGGCCGGGATCCGCGGGTGTGGGACTTCCAGTAAACACAGGACGTGCCTGGTCCTAGAGGGATTCTGCCTCTGTTGTCCCGATTCCACCCGGCAAGTCACTTGCAGCAGATGAGTTAGTCTTACCTGTGGTCCCGAGGCTCAAGTTCGCTCTCGGGGTTCTGCCCACGGCGATAAAATAATATTTTCATTAAAACTAATTTTTAAGTTAAATAGTGTTATAATTATTAGCATTGAAACTGTGAAAAGAGAGGGAAGACCTCAACTTCCCCACTATAGCAGATGATGAGTATTATGAATCTCCACACTATCTTCTTTCTTCACAGCCATGTGTTCCTCTTTATCGTATGAAGGGCATCGCTGAGATACTGAAAAGGCAAAGAGGGCCAACCACACCCAGCCTTTCCACAAGGCCAGGCTAATTCTGAGGTTAACATGTTTCACAAATTACTCCTGATGACTGGCCAGTCATTTACACGACAAACACACATTCTCAAACCCATGTACACTGACAAAAGCCTAAGCAAATACATCCCTCTCATCATAATTATATCTTTTTCTGTGCTATCCCAGACAATCTCACCCATAAAGATCTGTCCCAAATACACCTACTGATTTCACAGCCTACTTAAAGAGGCTAAAATTCGTCTATGGCACATAATCTCTTCTAGGCCAGACTATGATGGTTCTTTACAAAGGAGCTCATCCATGACTTTGCATGCTGACATCTTCAGTCCTAATGTTGGAGTGCACTTCTGCCTCCCATGTGAACAGGTGATGGTCCTTAACAACTTGTCTGACTTGGTAAAATGTCCACATGAGTAAACGCATGTCTAGGCAAGGTTGCTAGCCTTACATAGGGCCTGTTTAATGTGCGAGCCCAGGACTCATTCTGTTGGCAGCAATTGTCACCTTTGCTATAATTTTCTCATTCTGAAATGAAATCTTTCTGTGTTCTTGACGAGCTGGACAACAGTTTATTTCCTATTAAAAAAAATCTCTCTGGTAACTTGTTCTCTCCTTGAGGCTTTGTGTTGATATTGGTGGTCAATACAATGCTAAAAATGTTGTCCAATCTATTTACTGTGTAAGACATATCTCCTTGAGAACTTCAACTGGATTCAGACTGCTACTCCTCTGTGAAGTGCCCAGGGAGACCATCTTTGACAAACACATTAGTATCAACTCCTCTTAAATGAACAGAGGCTTCTCATCACCATTTGGTCAATATGTCTATTCATTTGTAAAAGAGATTTTGTCTGTTTACTTCACTGCTGAATAGCCCACAACTGAAACAGTATCCTGAACACAGATAATACATGCATACTTACTAAAAGAAGGAACCTCTTTGTACATATAAGAAACTAGCTAAGAGAGAGGTTTGGGAATGCATGCATCATATAAGTAGACTCAAGAAGTGAAAACAGGCAAGTGAGACTTGAAATGCTGGTGCCCAACTTTGTTTTCAGGCTAACGATGCATGCACTGAAATCATCATGAGTCTGAATTATTTTGGGATTCATGAGATACTTACATGGCCTAATTCTCCTACCTCTTATTCTTAACTTCCAATTCCTGCTTAGGCTCACCACATTCTTAAAACTCAGATCTCTAATGGGAGCTCTTTCTTCTCTGTAAACAACTTTCACAGTCTGAGTTGCTAGAACCCCAGACTGAGGTCAGATACAACATGCTCAATTTATTTTTTTTCTCTCATCACTTTGTTAAAATCAGTCCATGATCCACACACAATTTTGCCTAAAGGATAGTTGATGTTGGGGCTTGCAGACACAAATGGCATGTGTCTCTTTTTTGCTTCATACTTCATGATAAATCATAATTAACTTAAAATATCATTTGGGGGAAATTCACAAAACTGAAATCAATAAATATTTGGTTTGTTGACTCTGGAAACTAGTGGTTAATCATTTATAGGAACACTAACCATAGCCCTTCTTCATTTCATGTGCCGTTATCTTGCCTATTTTCTTTGACACTTTTAACTGCCTGAATGAGTTAAATTATGCCTGCTATTTGTCAGGTAGAATGGAAAACCTATGAAATGGCATTACTATTTACTGCATTTACAGTCCAAATTGACAGTTAATGGGCACTCATCAATCGCCATCTCCAGTTTATATAACTATTTACACAAGAGGGACTGTGGCTTGCACTATTTCTGCCATGTGTATGGATGTTCCCACTTTATCCTTTCATCTTTGACTTTTGACCACTTTATGGTAAAGGAAACCAAGATTGATATATTAATTGATTTCCTTTCTTGCTACTGTGATTAAAAAAATCCCTGTCAAAAGCTGTTTCAGGGAGAAATAATTTATTTGGACTTCATTTCTAGGTTATCATCCATTGTTTCAGAGAAATCACAGCAGCAGACGAAAGCAAGTGTTGAGTTATAGACAAGACCAGAGTGTGTGCTGTACTTAGTGCTTTCTCCACTCTACTATAATAGAGGATGCCCTGTCCAGGGAATGGTGTCACCCATAGTGGGCAGGCAGATTTTCCCACATGGATTATTGTGATCACAATAACCCCTATAGATATCCTCTTAGGCCAACTAAATCTAGACCAACTTGTTATTTGTACTCCTTTTCAAGGTGATTCTAAATTTGATAAAAATTTAACCAAAAAAAAAAAAAATTCCCACAACACACAAACAACAAAGCAACCATCACGAATAGCTTCAGTTAAGATAATTTTTTCAAGTATTTGGTCTTTCATTATCATTACATACCCTGTGTTATGAGTACTTTGTATTGGTGGCATTCCAACCCAATTGTGCACTGGGAATGTGATGGTTAATTTTCATTGTCAACTAGACTTGATTTAGAATCACCTAGGAAACACACCTGTGGACATGTCTATGAGCAATTTTCCAAAGCAAAACTGATGAGGGGAGATCCACTCTGAGTGTGACCCCTTAAAAAGGTGGATTCCTAGACTAAATACAATGATTCATAAAGAGGAAGTGAGCGGAGTAAAAGCATTTCTTGCTCTACTTGACTTAGATGCCATGTGACCAGCTGCCTCACTCTCTTGCAGCCATGACTTTCTGCCAGCAAGACCCTTCAAAGTGTAGGCCACAGTTTTTTTTCTCCATCTTTATTAAATTGGGTATTTCTTATTTACATTTCAATTGTTATTCCCTTTCCAGGTTTCCAGGCCAATACCACCCTAACCTCTCCCTCTCCCATTACCACCCTCCACCCTAACAATCCCATTCACTGGGAGTTCAGTCTTGGCAGGACCAAGGGTTTCCCCTTCCACTGGTGCTCTTACTAGGATATTCATTGCTACCTATGCAGTTGGAGCCCAGTGTCAGTCCATGTATAGTCTTTAGGTAGTGGCTTAGTCCCTGGAAGCTCTGTTTGGTTGGCAGTGTTGTTCATATGGGGTCTCAAGCCCCTTCAAGCTCTTTCAGTCCTTTCTCTGATTCCTTCAATGGGGTCCCATTCTCAGTTCAGTGGTTTGCTGCTGGCATTCGCCTATACACTTCTTTAAGTAGATTCTTTGGTATTTTAGTCCCAGTGATGAGGAAATTAATTAATGTAGAGATCAATGAATTCTGTGTATTTCTTCTCCACATTTTTTTTTCTTTTTGAAGCAAGCAATGGTTTTATGGGTTTGTTTTTTTGGTTTTTTTTTTTTTGTTGTTTTTGTTGTTGGTGGTGGTGGTTTTTTTTGTTTTTTGTTTTTTGTTTTTAATGTACGTAGACACACCAGAAGAGGGCATCAGATACCATTACAAATGTTTGTGAGCCACTATGCTGTTGCTGAAAATTAAACTTAGGACTGCTGGAAGACTAATCAGTGCTCTTAACCCCTGAGCTATCTCTCCAGCCCTCGATGTGTGTTTATGAACCTGAGAAACATGGCTCACACATAACACAAACTCGAAGTTTTCCGTGTTTTGTTGAGACATTCAGGAATGCTTTCCAGCTATAGTTCTAAGTCTTTGATCATAGGCTCTCAAAGTTACTTTTAATGTTGACAGATTTCTCTTTCCAGTGCTAGTTTTAGAATTAGTCAGTCAGTTCTAGCCTGAAGCTGAAATGAATGAATGAATGGGTGGATTATGTGCCTATATAAGACCCCCGTGATGTCAGAACAAGCTGTTTTCACAAGCAAATACATTTTTCTTGCCTTCCTACTCACTTTCAGATCCCAAGAACAAACATTAAATGTTACTGTCTGCATACAGAATGACACCTGTGGAAGTTTCCAGGGTTATATGACAAAGTGAAAGAATTCCAGGTCTGTCCTACGCAACACAAATATTCCATGAGCCTATTCTGACAGATGCAATGGGGCCTCTGAAACATGGTCATTCCATAGATGAACAGATTACTCAAACAAAATATGTGTGGCCAAAAAAGCTCAGTGAGATGTCTGCCCATCTTCCTTGGGGTACCTGAGAAACCTCACCTTGCATCAACCCTCCAACTTTATGGAGTACTTCTCAGCTTTCTGAAGGAAGGCAGTCTTAGAAAGGCATCAGTCCTGATTAGAGATCATGGGCTTTAGGTTAAATATATGTTTCAGCTACTGCAACATGGTACTTTTCTGACTACAGCTACTGCAACATGGTACTTTTCTGACTAGTGTGGGGCCAGGCCACCTGCTTCCATTCATTTTGCAGAAGACTCAGCACAGAGGTCTGCAGAGACTTCGAGAATCTTATTTTCCTGTTTCTCTATAGAATGATCATGGAACAAAAGAAACCTTCGGCGATTGACCTTCCCTGCCACCTGCAGCTCCCACCTCCCCAGTGTGAATACTTTTCTTTGCCTCTCAGCTTGTGCAGAGGGAAGCAAAGTGTCTGCCTCACAGCGAGAGATGAGAGAAAAGGGAAGTTGGAACAAAGAAAGAGAGTTGAATGCCTTAGGTGGCCACTTCCACAGGGTGAAGTGGGTGTACAATTTAGTACTCACAGGTTTTCCTGAAAGGTCAAGACTGCAAGTTTTTGGTGTTCCATATAAAAGAAAGCTTCAGAAAACCTTCGGACCTGAAAGATGACAACATAAACAGCTTCATTCTTCAAGTACATAGGACCTCCATTTTCTAAACTTGAGAGTCTGGAGATTAAATGTCCCGTTTTCATGGAGGGACAGCTATACCTACACAGAGAGGCCTGAAACAAGGACTTTCCAGCCTCCACAGCTGCCCACTCGTCTTTATAGCTCGTAGCCCAAACGGCATAATTTGTGTGTTTATAAATTCAGTCCTTTCTGCTTTATTTTCATATTTAAGTTTTATTCTATCTACTAGAATATGAGATTTCTCCAAGCTGGCATTATAAATAAATACACATTGTGGAGAATTCCTAAAGTCATTGGCATTTGCTATATGCTTTGTAGACTCTGTTTCTCAGACCCTTTTTTCTCTTTTGCAAAGAGAGAAGATCCACACTGCTGCATACATATACAGCCAGGAAGGGGCGATACTTTTCATTTGAAAGTTTTTTAAGTATTTTGAGACCCTTGCAATAGTCAATTTTATAAGTTCACCTATCATCAGAAACAGATGAGGAGATGTTTTACAAATGACAGAATAGGGCTGAGTAGCTAAGTGAGTTGTTTGATGTCACGATGCCCATTCAGAGTAGGGTGGGTGGGACCTGTGTTGAAATCTACAGATCCGCACCCTGCTCAATCCTATTCCTCTCAATGAGCCAACTTTTGCAAAGCTTCTCCTTAGGTTTAAAAACATGCGGTCAGAGAGTTGAGACCATTTTACACTTTACCCTCAAAGTGTGATGCTCCTGGGTGAGATAAGTGGTCACGTGGGAGTGCAGGGTTACTGTGTCCAGGAATTGGGTCCACAGAGCCATCAGATGGGAAGCCAGCCACGCAAGATCCTTACTGATCTGCTCTGCTATCTTCTCCGGGTTGTTCAGCATCTGCAAAGGTAAAAAGATGTCATCCAAAGACCCAGCTCTATTGGGATGCTCTAGTCCTCCTCATGGGGTCTTTAACAAATGCTTTGCTCTCCATCCCCACACATGCTACAATATCACATTATTATATAACATGTAATATTGCAGCACATGTCTCATGCTATATAATATATACCTATGTACTACTGTCCCTTTGAATGTGGAAGTTAAGAGAGGCAGTAAGGAGAAGAGTAAGCTGTTTGGCAGGTTCTGTGCATAGATTAACGTTCAGATCCCAGGGTCTCATGCAAGGTTAGCCTGTATCTATTCGCAGGCTATTTCTTCCCTCTTCATGCCTGTTTCAAGTGAGACTTATTTTTATATTTCCAGAAAGGCTTTGTCTAATATATCCTCTCTTGTTTTATATGCAGTTGCTACCCATTTTCACCTCTCTACCTCAAGTCCTAACCTCATCACCTCAGAAGCCAATTTTCCCGAATATTAGCATTCAAGTCTTAGATTCCTTCTTCATGGTCTTTGCACTATTGCACTAAAAGCCATAGCATCCTCCCTCCCTCAGACCCACACACATAGAAGAGGTCTTGGTGCTAGAATCTATCCTGTTACTGGATTAAACTCTGCCCTCAGTGCCTTGTAAGCACAGTGGCTCCACTTACCAATACTGAACATGGGGCAGGTGGAGGATTAGAAATTTTATACATGCTTCATATTCAATCCATACAATCATCTTTTAGGTAGAACATTAGAGCTATCCTTTCACAGAAAGTAAACTGGCAGTGAATGAATAGAACGTCCAAATTTTCACCCAGTCAGGATTTAACTGAAGTATTATCAAACCATGAAAGCACACACTCCACCTCAGAAACTAAAAATATCTCCAGAGATAATATATTTCTCATAACCCCAGGATACTTAACTAGTAATGTCCCTAGGTAGGCTTTCAGTGACTTTGACCCATAATATCTTCTTAACCATCATTTCCCACTCTGTAAGGGGGATTCTAGGATGCCTCAATTACAATGTGAGCCAATCAGACTACAGTGGGCCTGAGACTCTAGAGAAGAGCATGGTGGACTGGTAACTGTGGTTTAAATTGGGGGAGAATCATATTCTAAAGGTGTAACTTTAATTGTGGAAAAATCAGAAGATAGAATGCTCCACTGAGGAGTAACGAGAAGCCCACCCACTGAGCTCCAGGCCTCATCAATCCACAGCAAGCAGTGAGCGAGCCTCTTGCTTGTCCCAAGAACATGTTCGACAAAAGAAGGACATGTGATAACTTAGAATGGCACATACCAGCCCAAGTGGTGTAGAGCTATCACAAAGCCAAAGCCTATCAAACCCAATCTCTTTCCCTCCTTTATGTCGTGCCTCCATTTTTACTAAATACACAAATGAAACAACTGAGTCCAGATACAGCCATTGTTCTTGTTGGACTGGAGTTTGATTCCAGATGAAGGCAGAGCAGGTGACGGGATGTATCTAAGAGTAAGAAAGTGAAGGAGATGTTTGCTTGTACAGTGAAGCTCTTAGAATTCAGGGAATCCTGTTTCATTATTATGACTGGCTTCCAGGTAAAAGGATCCAGTTAAACATAACATCTAAGAGGTGCAGGTATCCTTTGATGACCATTTGAACCTCAGTCCCGTCCGTATAGCATCATGAGTGGTCAGAGACAGAGAAGGAATGGTGCGGAGGAGTTTACCTGGGGGACAGGATATATCACCAAGAAAACTCCAGACTGTAAAGAGGAGCTTTTCAGTGCAATCCACGTATCTCATATTTAAAGTTTTTGACCAGGGTATTTACTAATGACAGCCAAGATACTGTATCAACACTCAGCACTATTTGCCCCTGGAATTCATTCCCACCTTACCTAAGGTTACCACACCTCTTACCTAATGTACAACCATTGTCTCAGCTTGGCCGAACTACCTATAGCACCATGTATAGGTCTGTCTACTTGTAACACTAGAACATTGTTCAGACAGCATCTTCTCTTTGGAATGTCTTGTCCTCCCCTCTCATTTTCCCTTTCATGTCCTTTCCATCCTTTTGACATTCTCTATCATCAACCAGGGAACATCTAGGAAATCAATTCTATTTCCCCTTATTTATGGCAATACTACTCTATGCTATCAGTCTAACGTTCATCTCTCTCTTTTGACTTCTTCTTGAAAAGGTTTCCTCAACCAATACTGAAGTTAATTGTGCTCCTTCTAACAACTGTGGCTTGCTTTACTGCCACTGCCCCAGTTTTTCTGCATTCTGAATTTAACCTTTCAGCATCCTTACTTCCGGCACAGTAGGTAATTGATAATGTGAGCTCAGTAACTCTTTAGTACAGAGATAGGTAGATTCACATCCTTAAGAGAGACACCCCATGCCTCAGTCATGTAGCCCTGCCTTTCTGGGCTTCTGATCCTGCTCTCCAAGCACCTCCTCCACCAGAGTGGTACTGGCAGGCACAGTATGAATTCTGAGCTCAACTACCAGAGGAGAAGAGGAAAGAAAAGAAAGATATTCATTAAGTAAGCCTTTGGGAGAATTATTTCCTTCCTAGTCAATTATAGCAATAGCTTCATCTGAGGTTACACGGGTTTCTAATTAAGCCTTAGGAGGACTTTCCTAACATCACAGACACATGGACCTTTATAATTACACATGACAGGTGTGGATGGCTTTTTTGCAGCAGGTAAGGGATGGACCTTACCTGCTAATAAGCCAGCAATCTTGGCCAGTTGCATTCACAGGTATATTCTCTGAAGCAAAGCTCAGCCACCTCCCTTGACCACTACCAAGAACCTTGACTTCTCCTCTGCTCCCTTTGGTTTCTCCATGCTCATTTTGTGCTGCAGGGTATACTACAATGTGGGAAGCCAGAAAGTGAATGGTGTGTGTGTGTGTGTGTGTGTGTGTGTGTGTGTGTGTGTGTGTGTGATTGTGTATATATATATATATATATATATATATATATAGAGAGAGAGAGAGAGAGAGAGAGAGAGAGAGAGAGAGAGAGTTCATCTTGATTAGGGCATCCTTTCAGACCAGCAACCATCTAAGGTTGCTTCTTGGTTTAAACCAAGGTATTTCCAAACCCTCTATGATGGTTAATTTCAGTTGACAACTTGGTGAAATCTAGAATCACCTGGGCTACTGGCCTTGGATATGCTTGTCTGGGATTATCTTGATTTTGTAAATCGAGGTGGAAAGACAGCCCACCTACTGTAGGCAGCACCATTGGATCCTGGACTGTACAAAAGGAGACAGGAAATTCATAACCAGCATTCATTACCCTCTGCTTCTTGACCTCAAGGCGTTATTGTTGTGACTTTCCACAGTAATAACTAACCTCCTAGAGATGTGGGCTAAAATAAACACTTTCTATTTTAAGTTATACTTTATGGGGGGCAGATTTATTAGGGTAACAGGAAAAGTAGATAAGATTGCTCTCTGACGAAAAGTTGACCAAGACAAAATAAAACCCAACTTTGGCATTCTTGCTAAGTCCTTAATTTTGAGTTTTCTCAATAGAAAGAGGCAGTTTTCGGAACAACTACTAAATAGTTTAATAATTCCCAAAAGTTCATAGGGATAAAGAAAAGACAATCTTTTACAAGTTAGAAAAATCTTAAATTGCTATACTCAAAATCAGAGCTAACCCTCAAAAGGAAATTTACATCCCAGTGCCACTCAGCAAGTGTCAGGAGACCCATGAGTGCCCTGGTAAAGGACACACCGTTGTATTTGTTAATTTATTCTGGGAGAACCCTCAGCATCTCCCCACCCAGACTTCAGTCTAGCATTTATATTTGGGTCTCATTATCTCCATGCCTCAGTAAGTTGATACATATGGACATGGTCCCACTTATGTGTGACCTGTGCTTCACATTGCTGTATTTTGCCTGGAGGAGTGCCCTTCCCTCCCAGGTATCTGACACCCTCCTCCCTGTTCCTTGATGACACTTTGACTTCCCAGACAGAGGCAAGACCTCCAATCCTCCATACTCTGCTACCCTTCCCTTATTCTCCCCCACTCTCACACTGGCCATGTGGGCAGAGTCAGAACAAAGCAGTTTCTTACTAGGCTGCAAGTACTGTGTGGTCTCTTCCCTTATTGTATCAAGAGGATATCTGAGTGGCCAACACATGACAAGTATTTTTTTTTTAATTTGTAAGTTTCTTACACTAAGTAAAGATACCCCAGGAGCACTCTGCTGCTAGAGACTTCTGGGTTTTTCCATTGTCATGATCACCTGGAACTATCTAGCACTTTATCCACAATGGCAATGCTTGAGATGAACACGGTCTCTGCTGCTCACCACTTGCCAGGAGATGGCACTGTTTCATCTCTAACCAGATCTCAGCTCTGTGATTTAGACCCTTTACTGAGTATCCAGCAATATTTCCTCAGGCCAGTCCATCCCTTAAGAGCAAGAGTAAGAAGCAGAATAAGACCTACCCTCCTTACTCTTAATACTTTGAACCCCATTACCGATCAGCATTTCTTACTCAATAAAATTCTGCAAGAAAATGTAGTTAGAAATGTTCTGTAGCATCAGGAAAACTATAGAATTCAATGGGACACACAGACCTAAACACACAAACACAAATATAAGCACGGGAGATAAAAGTAGAAGAGGAACTTGGGAAGAAAAGTTTTGGCCAGAGAAGGAGGAAACATGAAAGAGGGTAGTACAGAGTTAACATCATATCATTAATTATAGTCACATATGAGATTGTCTGAGAATAAAAAATTAAAATTAAGGAAGCCTTTTTCCACAGAGTCTGAGACTCTGCTGCAAGGGCTGGAGGTGAACAGTAGGTCTCTTGGGAAATATGTCTGATGAAGTTATTGATAGCTCTGTCCTTCAAATCTCTCACAGAAATCACTGCAGTCACCAGAAGTGACAAATTGTCCTAGATGAAGGTGTGCCAAGGGCCAGGGTCACAGTGTTCACTACTATTAAGTGAAGGTTGCCACTGCCCCTTGTCAAGTTTGATAATCTCATCCAGTGGCTGCAGTGGCTCAGAAACTTTGAGAAGGCACCACTCTTGGTATCCACTCGCCACTGTGAATGTGGGTGAGCACTTCCTTTACTGTCCCCTGGATGCTGTGAAGTGGTTGCCCTGGGAACCTCACTGTTGTAACTGTGGATAAAACCACTGTAATACTTTCCAACTCAAGTTTGCCCTGTAGGTCACAGGTGGATTTCAGTCTTGAGTTCCTGGTGAGGAGCATCTCAACCCCTGCAAAGTCACAGCATGCGTGGCTTTTGTTATTAAATCTCTTCTAACTAATACATGGAGTGGAACTTATTGGGCCCTAGCCAGCTACAGGAAAATCAGCTGATGGCTAGGAAGTGGATACTGTTCATATATATATATATATATATATATATATATATATATATGGAGAGAGAGAGAGAGAGAGAGAGAGAGAGAGAGAGAGAGAGAGAGAGAGAGAGAGAGAGTTGGAGGTAGAATGAATTACCAAAGGTCAGGAACTAATCAATCATGTTTCTTTATTCTCACTTTCATGGTGGGAAATTAGTACTGTCTTTTCTATCAAAAAGTTATATAAAAGAAGTTTTATTTAAAATTGTGAAGAAGTGATTTGGCAGAAATTCAAATTCCTCCAGGGCTAGCACTTCTTGGAATCAAAATACATATCCATGTTTTCATGGACTCTTCAGAGCTGCATTTTTCGTGCCAGCCCTGTGAAAGTGAGGCCAAGCTCTGACTACTCAGGAAGGAAGAGGAGCCCTTCACAATCCGAAAAAACCAATAGGACCCCACGGTTTGTGCTTGCCTGCCTAATGGGTTGTGGATATGGACCCTTCCTTAGAAATGGAATGTTTTGCTTTGGAGAATAAGTAGGACCGTGTGATAATGTCCTTGGGATCCCAGATATGATTCTAATACATAGAAACCTTCAAAGTCAGGGATTGCAGAACTCCCAGAATAGTGACCCACTTGCCTGAATTTGGCCTAGCTCAACTCAAGGAAAAGAAGCTTCACTCTTGGCCTCCTTTTCCAACTTTGACCTATGCATTCTTCATCTAGCTATTCACTCATAACCTTTGTACTAGTCTTATAATAGACTGTGGTGTTTAGAAACATGTTTCTGGAACTTTATAAGCCATTAAATAAGATCATCTAACTTCAAATGTAGGATTACAAATCTCTATCTCATAGCTGTTGGTCAAATTAGGGTAGTTCCAGAAACTACTCAAGGAGAGATGTTGCAAAACTGAGCATTTGACCTGTGAGGCCTGATGCTGACTCTAGGGAGACACTGTTAGAAACTACATGGTTGGGCATGAAGTTAGATATCCTAACTGTGCATCCACTCTCCACATGGCATAATGGATGGAGATAAGAGAACACCTCATGGATTCAAAGTTCATTCTTCTGCACAAGCTCCAAAAGATGCATCCTCTTTCTACTTCATAATTCCTAGTGACGTGGACAGTGTTGGCTGCATGACCTTTTGACATCTGTAAACTCCACGAAAATACAATGCTATTGTTGCCATTTCTGAACCTGCTGATGTTTCTGGGCCTGTTGCCTGGGAACAAACCATGAACCTTATTGCACATGTTCAAAACATGATTAGTTTTCCTTGTTGCCAATCATTTTCCTAGGTTGACCTTAGACACCCTCTTTGCTTGTGTCACAGAAGCTTCTCAGCCCTTTCTTCAGACAGGTAGATTTGTGGCCAGGCCCATCCCTTATCCCTGCACATTAGTACCTGTGAATTTACTCTCTTTGGGGAAAATTGTGGTTTCAGTGACTGACATGCTGTGTGGCCGGCAAAACCAGCTCGGTCCAGCACTCTTAAGTACTGTTCAGACTCGGGGTTTGCACTGTAATTACCTGTAGCTCTGAGCACAGCTGAGAAAGTGTTTCTTCGACAGCAAGAACCTCTGGGAAGGAAGAAAAAGACCACACAATTAAACAGATCCCACTTAAATGCTATACTTACTAAAGGGAATGGTTTGGATTTCATGCTCTAAATGGGAAAGTCAGAAAAGGAGAGACAAAGGCAACTCCAGAGGACTCTCCTTATCAGACTTTGAAGAGAACCAGCCTCATTAGGCACCATGGACTGAAAGCAAGAGAAAACCCATAGTAGATTTGTGAGTGGAATTATAAGGTATAATTGACTCCTTACTGTCTCTAGCACTTTATGTGCCCAAATGAGTCTACATTTATTTGTGTTTCCAGATGCATATGCTCATGCATGTACTCGTGCACACACATACAGAGAGAGAGAGAGAATTTGTATCTCCATCTTGGACCTGAAAGTCAGAAGCTCAACAGAGAGGAGTGGCAGAATTGAGTAGACTGTAGGCTCCAGGGAAAGTGACACTAATGGGCATCCAGGCTACACATGGTACAGCTTGCTATACACCAGCTTGTCAGCCTGAACCAGTGATCTCTGGCTATTTGTGATTTTATGGTCAGAGTTTTGATAGTTTTTGAACTCTCTCCTAGCTTACCAATGCCAAAGTGAGTCATTTGCATGCAATTATTCTACCTACGATAATGTGAACAATCTCTTAGCATCTCTGTGTCCTGCTGACCCTCCATCTGATATATTAGACTTTATTCCCTGTGAACAGAACTATATACTATGTGTCCAGTACAATGGCCAATGTATAGAAAATGCTCAATAAAAATATGCTGAAAACATTTCAGGAAATAAACTTTGTTTTTTGTTTTTTGTTTTTTTAAAGTAACAAAAGGTTCTGTTGTTAGATGTTGTTGAATAAAATTTGTTTTCTTTGGGGCAATATAACTGGGCTCTGATTCTGTACTGTCTTTTATTTTGTTTTTGTGGAGCTGTAGGCCAAATGTGGGATTTGATGTATGCAAAGAAAGTGCTCTCTTAAAAGGGTCATAGCCTGAGTTCCCAGGATGTCTTTACAACCTGTGTAAGATTGACCTCAAAAAAAAAAAAAAAAAAATCCAATTCAGAGAGTGGGTGATAATTCCAGGCACTGGCTTAACCAGCCGTCATGGCTGATGAAACGAAACATCAAGAGGCTTTAAAATCCAAAGCAAGCATCACAAACACTTCCTGCTCTGTGGACTAGAGAAAGATAAGGAATCTTAGGGGTAACCGGCTCTCATAGACTCCATAGTCTGACGATAAAGAGCAACCTGTAACTATAATATTGTCCTGCCACCCGCTTATAATGCAATGCATTACCAATGGTACGGTCCTTACAGAAGATATCCAGAAGAAGAGAGCATAAGCATTCAGTAAGATTCAGACATTGAAATATGCATTATCCTTGAATCCTGGGCTCTGAGTTGAGCTCTGGTCCAAAGGACTTTGAGATGAACCTCAACATATGGAATGCTTTGATGGAGGATGGGATTAACATTCCCTACTCCAGGCAGTCAGTGCAGGATCTCTAGGCTTCTGTCAAGGCTACATATTGCTATATGTAATAATTTGACTTCCATTTTTGACTTCTCTTATTTATTCCTTGACAGGGATCTAGGCTCATTAATCTTCATGATATTTAAGTTTATAAAAACATCTATTTGTCCCTATAACCAAATTTGGCATGTCATTATAGGTTCTAGGATCCTTTATGGGATAAGAAAAGGAAAAATTAGAAACATACAAGTATAATGGATAAGAATGACTACATGTGTTCATATATGTAAATGTATGATTCCTTTCTGTGAATGAAGTGCTCTTTTAGAGAGCTATTATACATGTTTATTAGTTGCAATTCTATAATCATATTAATTATAAAAGACTTTAAACTTGCAAATTTTTCTAGGAAATGAGAAAGAGGTGGTGTGTGTATGTGTGTGTGTGTGTTTGTGTGTGTGTGTGTGTGTGTGTGTGTGTGTGTGTGTGTGTGTGTGTATTAAGCAATGGTAGTCGATGGCCTGGAAAGGACTGAAAGACTCAAGAACCTTCCCCTTTACTTGATTGGACAATCACTTTAGATTATAAAGTTGAACTATCACCAATAATGCAAGATTCAGTCTTTACCTATTTCTGTGATAAAATACAGGAGCTCTAGTGGCTCTGGTATGATGCTAGACCAGTTTGGGTTCTGACACAACCTTTTTGCAAAACATAATTGCCTTTTGGTGATACTTTGGCTTTATTTGTGTGTTCTTTTGTGTGATACCAGGATTTTCTATCAAAAGCAGCTGAACATTATTAAATAGGATGCCAAGTATATGGTAGGTATTTTAAGAAATATTTATTTGATACATAAATGAATGAGTGGGTGTCTTGAAGTACTCATATATATTCTCGCTCCATTTGTCCTTCCAAAGAGTCTCTCTTAATACAATGAGGTAGATCTCAGAACAGGTTCAATGACCAATCATATTTTCACATGAACTTCGCAAAAGCATACCACCTTTTCTCCTTTTACACTCCAATGAGGAATGTCAGCTCCTGGAAGGAGATTTTTCTGCTACTATCCCCTTACCCAGCTCCATGGTGGGCAGCTCAGGAATGTCTCTCATGATGACCAGGAAGTAGAGTCGGAGGCCCCGATAGGCATGAAGGAGCAGTAGACAGACATCCCGGTGCCACTTATGTGCATGTTGTATGCAGTTCTCCGAAGGAACATAGAAGCTTCCCTGAAAAGACAGAAGGAGAAAACTGACAAAATGATATCTTGTCCAAAAATCAAAGAGCTCCTTCTTCTCCACTTGACACTCACAGAAGATTTTGAGCTTCAGGTCTAATTCATGGCAAATAAGAAGACTACAGAAAGAAAGCTGCCCAAGTTGCTTCTGTATCCCTCCACATAGGAAAAACCATGGGCACACCATGCCATTGTTGTACTATGTCCAAGTTAAGATATGAGTAGCTGCAACATTAAAAACAATTGTAGAAAATAATGAATCAGAATCAGATAAAGCTAACAATGCCCACACCAAGAAGGTTGGTCACCAGCAACTTCTGTCCACTTTGAAGTCACTTTCTCCGGTTCCCATAGAATGTACTGCAGAAGAAGTAAGGGGACATAAGAAGTGGAATCTTTTATGTGGGTATGGGGAAGATTAGAAAGACTATTGTGTGAGCAGCAGATTGTGCTACAAAGGGAAGATAAAACTATCATATATAAAATAGTAAGGGAGAATGCAGTAGGGTGCTGAGTGCTTGATGTGCCCAATGTGAACTCATATATGAGCACAGTTTCAGAAGACGGTGCACAGTGGAATCTGTTTGAGGCTATAGGAATAGCAGAAAGACAATGAGGTTTGTGCAACCAAGAGAAAACGCTTAAGTCCACCATGGACTCGGTGGAGTAAAAGTATAAACAAGACAGTTTTGTTGATGTTAAATAAGATAATGCGTCTCTCTTTCCAACCTAAAAGAGAAAGATATTCCAGAGAAAATTACAAGAGAAATGTCTTCTAAGAGCAGAGAAAGGAATCATGGGGTAGGTTGGAGAGAATGGAAATGCAGCGGTATGTAGGAGTGGTAGGAACATTTAGTGGTGTTACACACCTGCACACCCATCTACGTCCCCCTTGGTCACATGGGAGCAAGCACTTGCTCTTCATGGTCCCCTACTGTTGCCTTGCGGAATCTGGAGGAAGATTCAGCTGGGAGGGGGAACACTTCGGTATGTGGGTCTGTGTGTTTGGTGATTACAGCAGTATCCTATCCCATGCAGTCTTTGGTTTTATTTCAACATAATATTTTATTGCTTCTTTGAGAATTTCATTTCATACACACAAATCACACTCACTTCCCCCATCCTTCTATGCCTTTGCATCTCAACCCTCTCCCCTTGTGAGCTTCTCCCCATCCAAAAGGAAAAGTCCAATGTGTGGCATCTATAGTCACTGGAGCATGCCCCTTAAATAGAATTGAACCCTCCCCTCAATTGAGGAAGCCAGCAATTGTGGAACACTTTGTTTCAGCATCTTTATCACAAGTTTTAAGAGTTCTCCTCCTATCTAGGCTGTTACCTTTTGGGGGAGGGGTGGGAATGCTGTGGTCACAGATGCCTTCCATGTTCATCTTTCTCAAATGTACATCTTCAGTTGTCAACATCTTTGCCAAAGTAGCTTCCCAGTCCTTTACCATCAGCAGGAGCACTGATTGTGGGCTTCCTCATGCTTTCTGGTGACATTACAGACCACAGACATGGTCCTGACCACAGTAGGATCACAGACCTAGACAAGGTCCTCAGAGATAGCCCAGACCACACAGATATCGACATGGCTTCAGGTGTCAGTGCAAGCCACTCACATCTATAAGGCCTCTGGTGGCAGCATGACTCTCCCTTGAACATCAACATGGCTTCAGGCTGCAGCACAGACCAGGGGCACCTGCATGGCTGTCAGTGGCCATATGGGGCAGGGACATCAACAGAGAGCATGGCTGCAGTGGGAATATGGACCCAGACATGGCACTTGGTAGTATGCACTAAAGAGTCAGGTCTCTGTGGGTTCAAGGCCAGTCTGGTCTACTGAGTAAGATCCAGTAAGCCAAGGCTACACAGAAAAACTCTTTCTAAAAACCAAACCAAACAAACAAACCAAAAAAGATATTAGCCTTTTATAGTATTACAGATAGAAGTATGTTGTCCTCGGAAAGGCTCTACCCAGCAGCTGACCAGAGAGAAATACCCACCCACAGCCAAACAGAGGATAGAGCTTGGGATTCTTATAGAAGAATAGGAGGAATTCCTCAGGTGACAGGAACTCCACAGGAAGACTAACATAGTCAACTAACCTGGAGCCTTGGGGCTCTCAGGGTCTGAACCACCAACCAAAGAACATACATGGGCTGGACCTAGACCTCCCTCTCTTATGTTGACCATGTGCTTGACCTTCATGCGAATCCTGAACAACTGCAACAGCAGCTATTACAAAATATGTTGCCTGTCTGTAGGATATGTTCTTCTAGCTGGGCTGCCTTGTCTGGCCTCACAGTTGGGAGAGAAAGCTAGCCTTACAGAGATTTGATGTGCCAGGGTTGGAGAATACTAGGAGGTTCCCACATTCTCAGAGCAGAAGGGGAGGAGGGTGTGGAAAGGATTGTGGGAGGGGGTGACTAGGAGGGGTCAGTGAGCATGATATAAAGTGAATACTAAAAAAATAAAATTAAATTAAAAAGAAAGAATGAAAGAAGGATGGAAGAAAAGGGGAGAGAGAGGATGGGAGAGAGGAGGAGGAGGAGGAGGAGGAGGAGGAGGAGAGAGAGAGAGAGAGAGAGAGAGAGAGAGAGAGAGAGAGAGAGAGAGAGAGAAGAGAAGAGAGAACAAGCACTGGCTTAGTCTGTAGGTAGAGAAGGAAAACATTTAAAGGAAATGTCTCAGTTGTTTGCTGGATAAATTTGAGAACCCTTTCAAATGTATATAGTCTCTGTTCTTGTTCCTAAGGCTGCTGAATGGGTCTTGTTCTTGCAAGGTTATGGCATACTTAATGGGATCAACACTCTTGAGTATGAGACACCCTAGGGAAGGAGATGAGATCTTGGGCAAACAAGTTTTCCTTGAAAAGCCATCAATAGTTGGCTACAAAGTCTCTAATACCGAAGGGTTGGCTCAGGATTGAGGTAACACCCGGGCAGTATATCTCATGTCCATTACAAACACCTTCTGTTACAGTAACTACTTCCCAATGCTTTTACTTTCTGAGCTCTATAACCTTCCCTTACATCACTGGACCTCAACCTGTGGGTGGAGAACTTTGGGATGAGGGTAGGTCAAACAACCCATTCACAGAGATCCAATAGCAGATACTCTATTTATATTACAAGTCATAACAGTAGCAAATTACAGTTATGAAGTAGCAGTGAAACAAATTTATGGCTGGGGAACCACTGCACCATGAAGAACTGTACTAAAGGGTCACAACACTAGGAAGGTTGAGGACGCCTATGTTATGTGATGATGTTGTCTAGTCTCTCCAACTTGAACATAACAGAAATGTCACACAGTGATGACAGGGAACCTTGAGAGTAGCTTAGAGGTGTGTTGCAGTGTGGCGTAAGAAAAGGTAGATGAAATCGGAAATTAAGGAGATGGCATAATGAAATCATTCCAAGAATAAGAAGATTTTTAAAGTAATTTGAATTGTCAAAGGTTTGCAACAAGGGATTAAAATGCTTGGACTGACGTTTTTCAAAAAGTTAAAAATACCGTGTGGACAATGCAGTGTCTAAATCAATAATGGAAACGAATCATCAAATGGAAGGATGACTTAATTCCTCAGTGCAAACTAGCTTAGACTATGGGGTAACACAGAGCTAAAGAAGATGGAATTGAGTAAACTGGCTCAGGATGGGTGGTCCCTTCCAACGTGTCTGTATTCAACCATTACATCATGCCTGTTTTTCTCCAGTAAGCCTATCTCCTCACTGTACTGATTTAACTCTGGCATACACTTGTGAGAAGTAATTCCTCTTGGAAAGAACTTAAAGAAAGCTAAATAGATTGCCATTAACACTGAACAGAAAAATTAAAAGTGTTCTAGTCATTGTTTGCCAAGTATAAATGCTGTATGCACATAATTATGCTTCTTATGTGGTAATAGAATATCAGTATAATAAAACGACTTGTTAAAGAACAATAAAAAAAATTGGAATCAAGAGACTTACCATAAAATTTAGACCAGTAGAATGTGTCCATTTGCCTAACTATCAGAATCACTCATTTGTTTCTCTCTCTTAAGATAAAATAAAGACTAGAAGAGCTTGTATATAGCAGGAATTATGCCAGACTCCCCAGACCTATAGAGCAGTAGAAAATCCTATTTGACGAACCTAAAGACAGCTCTATTATATTTATCTCATTTGACTTCCTACAAGCACTTCAGAAAGCAGGCACTCCCATTTCTCATTTCAAAGTTGAATACAAATAAAGAAAGAAGGAAAATAAAATTTAGTATCAACAAACAATGTGAAATTCTCCAGTGTTCAGTAAAATTATTGTAGATCTTTCCAGGAAACACATATGTAGAGGTATGCACACTTACTACATGAATATATGTTTTATAACATGTAGAGACATAATCATACAGTGGAGAATGATCTTAAATATTTCTGGGTTTTCGTTTTAACGATGTGCCTTGGAGATACTTTGCATCAGACCAAGACTAAGTCACAAGATCACCTATTTTCATGGTGATAAGACTGGATCAAAAGACTGGGGCTCAATGATTTAAAGTCACTCTGCTTTCTAGTGGCAGAAATGGCTCTTTGAGTCATAGTTGAGGCAAGTGCTCTCTGCAAAGGCACGGGGTAGGGGGTGGAGAGAGAGAGAGAGAGAGAGAGAGAGAGAGAGAGAGAGAGAGAGAGAGAGAGAGAGAGAGAGAGCAAGCTTTCAGAGAACAGATGCTCAACAGAGGTCTGCTTGCTTTGACAGAGGCATTAACAATAAGTCCGGCAGTGTCTCCATTTACTGTGACTAAGCATCAATAAAAGCCAAAAGAGGATTATAAAGGCATCAAATCCAGTAGTGGCGATGCTTCTGCCAGTCCTGAAAACCTGTTTTTGTCCTTCCTCCTTCTCAAAATTCCATCCTCTTCCTGGCATGGCCTTCTTTTGGAAAGTAACCCAGAAACTACTGAGGAAGGTCAAGAATCCTTGACATTTGTTAAAATTGACTTCTATTTTATACTTTTAATTCTTGATAGTGTCAATACTTAAATGGAATAAGCGATTATCATACTTATATACCCACCCTGATTCTTTCTCATATTTCCTCACCCCCACAGTTAATCTTCCTCCTACCCTCAAGTCCTCTCCTCTTTCTCTGCCTCTCCTCTCTCTCTCTCTCTCTCACTCTCTCTCTCTCTCTCCCTCTCCTCCCCTCCCTCCTTCTCTCAATTCTTCCCTCCCCTTCCCTCTGTTCCTCCCTCTCTGTCTAGTGTTTGTGGCTTTTTGTTTTGCTTTGCTTTGGTTGTTGCTGCAAACCCCACACAGGTAGTCACAAGTACTAAAGAGACTTTATGACCAGAAATACGACATCTGTGGTGCATGCCATTTCAGAAGATGGAGCAGAAGGGACTTTGGGAACTGAAGGATAGAGAAGAGTGCAGCAGTAGCTGTTTTCTAGATATGACATGGCAATTGTAATGAAACTTGAATTTTAAAATTAGGCCTTGATGTCATTACAGTGTTTTAAGGAAGACATAAACATTTTTGGTGAATATTTATAAGGCTGATTCATTATCATTACAGAGGTGGGTAAGGAGATTAAATGCTATCCTAAGCTGCTATCCTTAAAAGTGGCTGGAGAGCATTATTTAACAATAAATGCCATTGTCCCTAACTTACATAACAGTGTAACTTTTTGAAATTGGTTAATATAGCGTAGAAAATCACATTAGCCAACACCGAAAGCCCATAGATCCCATGTGTATGTTCAAAAGCCAATAGTTATGCATCAGAACTGTATGAAGTACTGAGAAGTATAAGAAAAAGGCACTTAGAAGCCAACTTTTCCATTAGGAATGAAATCCTTAATAGTGAAAAAGGAATCAAACAGGACATGGATATTGTCAGTGAGAACATGAACTCATAGATGGTGATGTCCTCTGGATTGGGCTCAGTCCAAAACTAGACACATAACAAGAGACAGCTGTCTCTTCCTTACTGTGGATGAACTAACTACTGTGTGCGTAGGAAATATTCATACAGGGGGATAGAAGTGAATTGGATTCCTTGGTCAAGTCAACGAAGAAGACAGTTATGTTGTCTGAATTTTCAGTTCAATTCAGTGCCACTGTCACATTGGACAGAGTACTGCATCTCAGTATTTGCAGGCACTTCATTTACAAAAAGGGGTCACACACTAGACAGGCCCCACAGGATTGCTACTAGAGAGCAAGGGAGGCCGTTCAGGTAACATGTTGAAACAGTGCCTGTTGAAATGGTACTTGCCCATACTCAGAGCCACAGTCACTGATGGACTCATGAACATGGCTGCCTATAGTGAAGTGTAACAATTAACCCACTAGAAACGGAATAACTATAGCCTATTTAACAGTTGCAGCCATATGCTATAGTTAAAAAATAGATCCTGGATGCAAAAAGATCTCTCCTCCTGAATTAGCCGCTCATTAACCACGTAGAGTTTTCCCATTAGTATCAGAGAGGTCATTTCCTGATGTAGGAAGTAGGAATTGCAACAGGATGTGGCAACAGGATCTGATGTTAGTTAAGTTGTAGTTTGCATGACATTCATTACTTGCCAGAATATACAAAAGTCAAACAATTTTGTGTGCTCTGGATCCCACCTCTATGTGTATACATACCTCTCAAATATACACTCCTCCATCTAAGTATAGGACTGGGATCCAGATCTTTGATTGGGTACCTTGCCAGGTTCACAGAGACATCTGAAATGAGTTGATTATGTCTTCCTTACGTTCTTTCCCTCTGGCCTTTGCTACTGGATCCCACTTTATCCAACACTCAGGGAAGCCAGAAAGTTCTAGGATGCAAGTGTCTTTATGACTTCAAAATCTGCTACCCTGGGGTTTTTCCATATGGCATTCCCAGTTCTCTGCTCTAGTTTCATTTGTCTCAACCAAATTGCTAAAAGAAGGTCTCATAGAAGGGCTCATTGCTCTGTGATTCCCATTGTCTGCAGCCATAGACTACACACTAGTTTCCTGCATCCCACATTTATAAGTCAAACTACAAATTCTCTGGTGTGGCATTCAAGGTAACCTGCGTGGCAAGCCGTCTGTAGTCCCTCATATATAGACACCTTGGTTGACTAAACCACCTTAACCTCCTTGTACATTGCCTTGACATCTCCATGGTAAAAACACTGTGCTAGTTGTCTCTGAACAGAATCATCCAACCAATTGGTAGCCATTGGATACATAGAATAGCCAAATGAAAGTGAGAACACAGCATCCTCTATGGGGCACTGGAGCTCAGGATAACCACGAAGCGGTTTAGCATATACCTATGGCTTTGTTCCAACCTATTCCAACCATGTCTTTCTTCAGAATTGCGGGACTTTATGAATTCAGAGATGTGAACTAGAATTTCCCACTGCAAAGAAAATACTATGGATACTTGGCTTAATATGAGTTGCCTGAATACTTTGATAAATTACCCTTTAGTAGTGTTTTATATAGAGCTTATATTAAATACTAGTAATTTCTGAAATAAGCATTTCCACAAAATAAGGTCTTCTGTCTAGATACATCAACATATTTGCTGCTATAATTATGTGAAAACAGATACATGGGATGATATTAATGTTCTAGGTATTGATTTAAAACATATATGTGTGTTCAATCAGACTTCAGTCTAGAATGTTGTGATACTTGACCTTAATTGTCAAATTGAGAACACCTAGGAGATTAAGAGAGCATGCTGCTGAGTATTCTGTAAGGCTATGTCCCAAGGTATCTCAATCAGGAGTGCCTTGACCTAATCAGTGGTCCACTCATTGATGGATTCAATAATTGACGAACCATTGAGAGGGGATAAAGTTGAGGAAGCTGGGGCCTGGATGGAAGTACTGGAGGCATGTGGTGAAGCCGTATCTAACTTTGGCCCTTTTCTAACTCTGTTACCTGCTGCTGTGAACTGAGCAACTGTGATCTCCCATGCTCTTTCACTCTGAAGTTCTGTCTAATATATCCAGGATAGAAAAGGACTCAGGTGACAATAGACACCTCTGAAACCATGAACCAAAATAAGTCCTTCATTCTGTACTTAATCTTGGGTTTTGTCATCAAAAGTTAAGTGTGGTTAGCACAAACGCTATGACCAGTTGCTTCATGACCTTTCCTCATCCAACTGCAGTTTGGGCGGTAAGACTTTTAAGGCCCATGCTCCCTTTCTGGCAGTGACTTTTATATTGTTATTCCATCTGGACTGAAAAAAAACCACCATCAATGATGTATAAAACATTACTAGTTATTTGTTGTTGGGCCTTTATCAAATGTCCTGTATTATTTAATAGCATTATGCAAAATAATGGTTTCAGTTTTCATGGTAATGTGAACAGAGAGCTATACTGGAAAACATGTTGCTGATAAGACTATCCAGCATGGGCCAACATGGCTAATTCTGAACATTATGTGGTTATGAGTCAACATTAAATGGCCTACACTAGATGTGTGAGAACCCTCAAAGTAAACAGTGATGTTATCCATTTTTGGAGTAATTTCACATATGTCCTTGAGTTGAGAGTTGAGAGTTTTTGCTTTCACCAGCCAACCTGTCTTTGTGTGTGTGTGTGTGTGTGTGTGTGTGTGTGTGTGTGTGTGTGTGTGTGTGTAAAATTTTTGTGTCTACTTCTATGAGGCTGCATGCTGGTCTCACCTTTATTCAGTCTGTGTACCAGCCTGTGCCTGGGTGCCCACATATGGCTGCCTGATATGTGGTTTATGTCATGGCTTTTGCCTGGAGCGAATAAAGTGATTCTCATCTCTTAACCTCCCTCTTTGTCTTGAACTGGAGCTTGGGCCTAACATTTAACAATGCAATAAAATTAAGTCTGGTTATTTATACCGCACTTGTAGGGTGGGAAATAACTTCGAAGTAATTCTTGCAGCTCTCAGGCCAGGCACCTGGCAAGTCAAAAACATAGGACTGAGCCAGCTCTGAACGCTTTGGGTTTTGACTCTGAGCTGTCTATGGCAGTGGTTTGCCCAATTTCAACTGTCACATGTGTTCATACAGGCACAAGAAGCTGTTTGACTGGCTTTCTTACCAGGTCGGGGCTCAGGTTTAAAGAGGAAACCTATTCCACCAGTGGCAAAAGAATAAAGTTCCCTCTTGCTACCTTGGTCTTTGTTACTAACCAGCTGTAGTTTGGGCAAACCACTCTCCCTTTCAGATTCCAATGCCCTCTCTGCCAGACACACATGGCTGAGGAAGCTCTAATTATTACTGTTAATTGATTCTCCCAGAATCACCTGGGAGAAGGGCCTCTGGGCATGTCTGTGTGGGCATTGATCACATTAACAGATGGGAAACATCCATGTGAAATATGAGCAAGGCCATAACCGTGTGCAGCATCCTGGACTGTATAAAAGGAAGAAAGTGAGCTGTATGTACTAGAGTACATTCATTGCTCTCTGCAGACTGACTAGATGTGATTCAACAGCTGCTTCAAGCTTCCATGTCTTCCCCAACATGATAGACTGTGCGATGAACTGTGAGTTAAAATACACCATTCCTCTCAAGTTGTTGTTTTTTTTTTTTTAATCAGCAAGAGAAACAGAATTAAGACATCTCACTTAGTACTTCCTCAGTCTGATGACTGATTATCATCACTAGGCATGATTGACTAGCCATGACTTAAAAAATTATTTATTAACCCCCAAATTAAGATATATTCCTGCTGACTTTCCACGTCTACTGAGATCTTTCTTTTCATGAGTCATCTTATGAATGACTACTAAGCAGTCACCTTGGATGAAGACGGCTCTGGCCAAAGCAGTAGCAAATCTGGTTCTGTGTCTTTTTTCTTCTATGTATGGATGATACATTGTTACAACCTGTGTTTATGGGTGGTTGATTGAAGCAGACTTTAAACAAATGAGTTCTCGGTAGACCATGAGTGATGTCTTCAGCTTTCTATTGGTTCTTATGTACGTATGGCCTACAACCCTGTTTGAGGGGAGTTAGCACCAAGGGAAGAAACTAGAGGAGGAAACATCATGTGGGTGGGAACGTCAGCATAATAATCCTAGCCTCTTTCTTCTATTTATTAAACAAATGATGACTATTGAAAAAGAAAGAGGGTAATGCTCCATCCTTCAGGTAAAAGCATTCTTTAATGGAGACCATGGTGCCCACTACCAAGGCATCTCTGTAATAAGATATAGGATTTAATATCTATGTGTTCTTTTAACCAAGGGTATTAGCAAAAACTCTCTCGTTTTCTCCTTTGTGACTCTGGTTTTCCATGGGTATTGCTGCTTCTCTTTTCAATGCTTAAGACAAATGTAATTATGCAGTATATTTACAGAAGTAAAAAAAAAAGTCTAGAGACACTGAATAAAAGACCTCCAGTTTCATAATTTCTAAGACATACATCTGGACTTTCAAACCATAGCCTAGCTTAAAGCCAAGTTTTTCCACAAGGTAGTGTTCTATGCTCACTAGAAATTACAGTTCTGAAGTTGACTGCTAGCTTCTGAATTGAGAAGCAAGACAGTGTGACCAGAGATAATTAAAGTAGCAGCAGCACAAAGACCTATCCACCAGAACAGCAGGATTAGTTATTCACCATATGAAAGGCCCAACAAAGGCCATTCCAAGTCCTAGAGGCTCCTTCCAGTATCATAATCCCAGATAGCTCTACAGAACAGAGGGCCATCCCTAAAGACACTGTGGCCATTCTGTGTCTTCTCACTGGCCCAAGGGTCAGTCCAGTGACATAATGAGTCAACATTTTCCACTTTTGAGATTTTATATGCCCTATACAAGGAAACAATTGTCATCTGCAATTGCTGTCTACTGAGGAGCTCTGTGGCCTATTGTATGAATTTCTCTTCTTGACACCCTTGGTGGACTTTGGACATGTGACCCATTCTTCAGGGAATCTGAAAAAAAGATCAGAGCTGACCAGCATTGACAACATAGTGTTTACTCTGAAACCACACAGACATACACTCACGTGGATTCTTATGTCTCCTGAGTTGAGACACGTAGAATATTGAGAGTTTATCTTACTGTGGGACAGGAAAACAGAAGGGATTATCTATCTCCAAAGTGGTTTCCAGAGTGTAATTCTTATGTGAATGTGACAAAACCCACATTTCTCCTTTTTTTTTTCTTTTTTCTTTTTTTTTTTTTGTGCTGTGGACTAAGACACAGGAGAAGAAAGAAAGGAGAAATTGGAACCATGTTTCCACAGTTTTGTAAATGCTTCTGCCTTCTACCTAGTTATCTTCATTGTTGAAGACAGAGCCCTCATCAGACAGAATCTAATACAAAGAACTGCAAATGATTATATATATATATATATAATTATAAACAGAACTATCAGGAATGGCCCTGAGGACAGTAAATGCCTTGATTAAGGAGACTGATGACATTACAACATTGCAGTGTAGAAAATAATTAACAATACGACTGAAAGAATCGAATCTACCTATCAAAACATTTAAAGCTTCCTCTCTTTGATTCTCTAGTATTTTTTTCACGTGTTCATTAGAAGCAATTCCACAAACTGCACACCATTCAGCTTTTTATTAACTGTTGGAAATGGGATTCTTAATATTCAATCTAAGTGAGATTGACTACAACTCGAACAAGTAATTTACTTGTCAGATCATCCTAAGACCACAAACATCGTTTTGATGAATGTCTTTTTATTTACACACTTGCTTGAAGGAAGGTTCTGATTTTAAGGGGAAATATTATAACTCTGATTAAATCTGAAATATATATAATCAAACAGTCACCAAAAAGGATGTGTAAAAGATCCAAGAACTGAATGTTCAGTGCGATGAGCCAGGCCTCCACCTAGATTAACCTGAACACTGTGAAAATTCGTAAAATTGAAATCAAGGGCAAGAGAAGTGATTCCTTCCAGATAAATTCTATGTGTGGAAATGCTGACTCTATGAATCACATGGCATCTCTATGTAAGACCATTGAAACATTACACAACCTGTCAGATGCCTCATAAGTACATGTTAAACCTAGTACACTATAACCAAAATTAATTGGATAATATTAATGACGACTGCCACAATCCATTGTATTTTTTTAATTAAGATCTTTAAAATAATCTCAGTAGCACAGTCTCATATTCGCTCATAGCAAGATTATACCTATAAGTTAGAGGAGGCAGGCACAAGGTGGAACAGGAGAGGATGACACTTGTCAAACCTGTCATTTTCAATTTGTCCAATTCTTCTTATCCTCCCCCCTTGTCTAACCCTTCCTCCACTCCTGCACTGATAATGCTCCTTCTTTCTCCCTCTTCTTCCTTATTATCTCTCTATTACTCATCCTCTTCTCCCTTTCTCTTTTCCCCTCCTCCCCTCTCATCTTTCTCTTCTTCCTTCTATTGCATCTCATTATTTACAATGACTTGCAGCGTCAACCTTATTTGATGTCTTTTATTGCTTTAGGTATTAGCTCTCGCATCCAACAGAAAAAGCTGAGAATTGGATTTTAGCTTCCTGATAATCAGAAGTGGAAGAATTTCACCTCCCTTACAAATTTCCATTTATGAATTTAAATCAAAGAAAGATCAGCTTAAGGAAAAGAGGAAGACAATACATAAATACACTAGATGCCTATAAATCATGGAAGTCCAATTAATTAGCTATCTTAGTAGCAGGGAAGAGGCTACTGGGAGGAGGAGGAGGAGGAAGAAGAGGAGGAGGAGGGGGTAGATAGTAGATATCTCACTATCTACTGTAGATAGGAGGGAAGGATAGACACTCTGTACCTTCTGCGACCCTCCAGATCAGAGGTTTTGGTCTCATCCTGTCTTAAAGTGACCTTCGTGTACACTACAGTGGCTTTGATTGGAGGTCTTTCTACCACAGAACAAAAATCTAAATCTGGACATCTTCCCTGTTATTGTCTTCCTTGCTATGACCTTACTTTCCCCCCAAATAAGCACATTCTATTTTGCAATCAGTGTCTTTTCCTTACTGGGTACCAATACTCTGAACTTTTGCCCCATCTATCAGATTTCAGGGGGCTAGGTGTCAGTGCCACAGTGTTTCTCCATAGAGACAGACCTCAGTACATATGAGTTTATCTCTTCCAGAATGGCTCTGCTGCTTCCCTCCCTCAAATGCTGCACTCAGTAATAACTTCATTTAGGGCATGAGTCATTCTAGCTAAAGCAGTCATATTTCAGAATTAAATAGAATATATATGTCTCATCTGTGCCTGTGTAAGAATAATTTATCCAATATCGTTTCTGTTAAGGTACTAAGGGGAAAAAGAAATGGAAAAATTATTTTTCCATGATTTCTGCATGCCAGTCCATTTAGTCCATCTAGGCAGCACATAAATTTCAGCACAGTTTGGTAAATTCTGTAACAATGTGACATACAAAATCTATGATAGCTCAGATAGATGCACTTATGCCATGCTGGTGACGTCAAGAAAAGTGTTAGGAACAGTTTAGAAGAAATAGGTCAGTACAGACAAGACTAGGAAAATTGTAATCACATGGGCAAGTACAATGACTTATGATGGCAACAGAAGCCACTGTGAGAATGAAAGACTACTCCAGTGTTGGGGTAGGATGAAGCATGTCTTGGATTCATTCAAGATGAATTGATGTTACCTTAGGAGGTAAAAGATAGTATAGAAGTCTCCATTGTTTGGTCAGATGAAAAATACAAGAGTTTTCACCTCAAGTTAGCCATGGTGGGAATGGAGTGGAGTGCAAGTTCAGAGACAGAAGCAAAGAGGTAAGCTGAGAAACTGCTGGGTTAGCCAATAAGTAGTAATTAGGATGGAGTCCAGGCAGTGGGGGAGGGAAAGGATGAGGTGGGAAAACAAATATGTGTGTATTATAGGAATCAGTCCCTCAGAGGTGAGAGAAAATGGATTGGGGATGGTTCTGAGGTTTCTGATGAAGAAGTTAATAAACCTAGGGAAAAATTTAGGACCCAAGATTTCCCCAGATATATAGATCTCTAGTCTAGCAGCCCCCCATCCAAATCCACATATAATAGGTTTTACTCAGTGATGTTTTTCCTATGTGTAAAATAGAAAAAATGCTAATAGCCTCCCAGCAGAGTGCTACAGTATGATAAATCAAAATATGTCTAAATATGCTTAATGTGGGAGGTCCAAAAACAGTTAAGATTTGATTCTATATTTTAGCTAATCCTATTCTTTAGTATAGAGGACAATTGTTAGCAACTTATCCCAGTGTTGTTTTCAGGCTCTCAATGTGTGAAGGGAGGGCTATGGCAGTTAAATAAAGCAAGAGGATGCAAACACTTTGGGACCAAGAACACGCTATGGAACCCAATTCACATGTCATCCTTACTGGAAGCATCAAGGTTAATTTGCAGAAAGTTCAACTGATGCCCTTTGGTAAGTTACCTGGACTCCTTACTTTCTCACCTAGCCTTGTTTCTAAGAATGACTCAGGTACAAAAAGCCATGCTGAGAGAAGTCTAGAGCAATTGTCCAGAGCCCCAAAATACTTTTCAGAGCCTGAAGCAAACATTGATTTGTGTGAAAGTTCTCTTGGGAATGAAAATGAGTTCAATGTGGAACATGATTCTCTGATCTACTCTGATAGGCAAATCAAGAATACTGGGCTAATTCTTACCAGTGAGTAGTAAAGCCACTCTCTAGTGATAAATTCTGGAGCAGACTGTGAAAGTGAATGGCACAGTTGCCATATTCCAGTGTCTGCACTTAGAGTGATCTAAATATATAGTTCCAAGAGGGCCATACTTCATGCCTATTCTAGAAATAGGTGTTGAGTGGACAATGGTCATGAGGTACTTGGTAAAAATTAAACTAGATGACTTGGAGGGGTGATTTATGAGGAAAATAACTATACATAGATGGTCAAAAATCATAGTAAAGCATTTTTGTATGCTAATTATGGTGGTTTGCATAAGAATGGCCCATATATGCTCTTATATTTTTGAATGCCTAATGAGGGAGTGGTAGTATTTGAGAATGATCATGAGGTGTGGCATTGTTGGGAGAAGTGTATTACTGGGAGGTCAACTTTGATATTTTTTTCAAAAGCCCATCCTAGGCTCCATTTCTTTCTCCCTCTCTGTTTGCAGTCCAGGATATAACTCACTACCATTCCATCACCATGCTTGCTAACATGCTCCCTGCAATGAAGACAATGAACTGACCCTCTGAAATAGTAAACAAATCCTCAATTAAATTCTTTTACAGGATTTGCCTTGGTCAAGATGACTCTTTACAGTAATAGAAGAGTGACCTAAGACACTAAAAATTAATAATAAAAATAAATTTTAAAATTCAGTAAATTAAAATCTCCTGGAAAGTAGAAGACTATATACATGGGGAACCACAAAGTTATGGGAGTGTGAATATAATAAATGTACTCTATATAAATATATGAAAATGTCATAATATATTTCTATATAAATAACATCCATCAATAAAAACATAATTTCCTTGAGGTAAATAAATATGGCTACAACCAAAATCTTTATATAAAAATATGGGTAACAAGATTTATGGTCATAGGAGGACAGGAGAAATTTAAATAAGAGCTGACATATCTCATGAATTTAGGACTATGAACTTTCATAGAACCAGTGTCATTTGAATAATGGTATTTATTGAATGATAAATACATGTTCAAGTAGACTGTGAAGAGTAGAGTGAGAGAGATCTTTAGTTTGCATTAAAGTAAACAGTTTTTGCAAGGAGATGATCTCTGTACTAGGTAAAAAAGGAAAGGGATGCAGACAATGCCTCTGTGGACAAACAGTATGTATCCTGAATCCCAGAGTCTCACCAAGAAGAAGAAGAAGAAATAATCAGAAGAAGTAATTATTTCATGGGTTACATAGCAAACCCAGGGACTGCTAACACTCGTGTTGAGCTCATGGCAACTGGGAACATGGCTGTTTTTGGTCTAAGATTAAAAAAAGACCAGGTGATGCTGTAGATGTTCAGAAGAGGGAATGAGCCTTCCAAATTCTGATTCTTCTACAGGGACTTAGATATGGTAGTCTTCACAATATTTCAATCACATAAACTATCTTTTCAGAAGAGAGTTACAGTCCTAATTATATCATCAAGGGTAAAGCTAAGGCATACGCGTCATAACTTTATAGCTTCCTAAGGCACTTGGGCTGTGGTATCTGCAAATGCGGTTTTCTGATGCCTGTACTGCTGGAACCTAATCACAACTACAAAGTTTTAAACATGCAGAAAATGTCCCTTTCTTTATAAAGCATGAAAACAAGGGAAATATAGTGGGGAACAAAAAGATGGAAGATGCTGGCCAACATCCATGAGAGAAACTCACAGTGCTTGGGAGTTCCCTCTTGGTAGTCTTTTAAATGTAAGTAATTCAAATCCTATACCAAATATTACTGCTCCATTTCAAATCATGAGACTGGTAATGAAGGCACATTTAACCTCTATATTAAGCATAATCATATTTTAATAGAGGAATATTTAGTGATCATGGTGATATAATAACTTAATTACTTCCAAAAACATGAGAAAAGAGACTTTGGGGGAAAATACAACTGAATCCATGTAAGTGCATTTCTTGAGTTAATATCATTTGTGCACATGAAAAAGAGGAGTAGTATGTTTTTATTTCAAGTGCTTCTAATTATAGCTAGCTTAAATTAATAAGAAAGTTAAAAACAGCAGAAGGAGAAGCAGGAGAAAAGAGCTGTGATTTCTGTAATATTTACTGTGTCAGTCCCCATAACTGCATTAACTATGAGGACAATCATGAAAATCTCAGGTCTGAGAATGTGTCTCTTCACTATCACAGATCAATTGTGTACATATACAAAAGGAGCAAGCAAGTTTTGTGGAGGTCGGTGAGCATCTGAGCTCAAGTCATGGTACTTAGACAAAAAGGCACTTATTTCTCAGATCCTTGGTTTTCATATATATATATTGAATGGAAGCTCTAGGACCCAGAAAAGCCAAGCTTGACAGCATGTGCTTGTGATGCTAGCACTCAGAAGGTTTAGGAAAGGCGATAGCTGTGAGTTCAAAGCCAGCTTATACTACAATGAAAAAAAAATGGTCCGTTCTTTCCCTACACGGTGAAAAAATTAATTAATTAAAATATTCCAAACATGCAATAAACAAAAAAAACTTAAAAGAGAACCTGAGCACTAGGTAAAGCATGCAACTTGATTAATAACTATCCTTCCGAAAAATGATCCTTTATTTTTTCTAGACATTGAGTTTCTTGACTTGTAAGATGAGAGGTTACTCTAGAGAGACCTGGTTCAATGCTTTGCTTTCCTACAAATTTACACTAACACACACACACACACACACACACACACACACACACACACACACACTACCCCTGACCAGACAACTCAGCTAAAGAAGCTTCTTATCTCCATTTCAAGAGTAAATGCAAGTTGAGATGATTTCCACACATTCCCAGGCAATGATAAATAGCACATACTCACTGACCAGGCTAACCCAGCATGTGTGGACTCAGCAACTGCCAATAAAAATCACAGAGAGAACACTAGTAATTTGGTCTCCATAGAAACAGAAGGTAATATCCCATCCCTGCTCCTCGATGGATCTTTTATTATTTCAATCTTTGAAAGGGGATTTTTCAAAGTGAGAGAAACTATCAAATATAGTCAATTATTCATAACAATAAAGATAGAAAGCATAGGTCTTCAATGTTTCTTTGACCCTGCTGATTTTTCAGGGAAAAGGGGGGACACTGGTGAAAGGAATGGCTGACACTTGGAGACGGTCTATCATAAGTCCAGTTCTGCTAGAATTGTTCAGCCAGGAGCCTGACCCTCACAGCTTTCATCACAAAGTTGACGTCCTGACCTCAAAAATTGAACACAAGTACAGTTGGTACGAGTGCCCAGAACCCTTATGAAGTCACCCATCACTCATTGCAAGTATAAATATTGTAAATACTATAAACTGAAAGTGCTGGGATGGGACTGCAAACAAGGACAGGCAGTTTAAGACAGGAGATTAAGAAAACAACTAACAGCAAATTCTGGGACGGATGTGAAGGAGAGAGGGAACCTCATCACTGTTGGCAGAAACATCATCCAGTCAGTGCTACATCCAGTCTGGAAATCAGTGTGCAGAAATCTTCAAAAGACAGAAAAGGAAGTGGTGGTGTAAGATTCATTTCTGAGGCATTTGACCTCACTGTCTCTGAGATACTGACCATATTTCTAGTAGCAGGTATGATTTCCTTCCTACTGAGTGGACTTTAAGTCCAATGAGGAGTTGTTGGTTGCACAAACCTGCGAGTGTCATTCTTTCAGCCTTATGCATTTGTTTCATGCTGATCATTGTGATTGATGGGTGTTGCAGCTGGGTAGGACTCTTTAATTGCTTCCCTCCCCTGGCAGCTTGCACAGTATTTTCTGGAACCATGGAAGATAGATGATAGGAAAGAGGCTTTTGGGTCAGAGCCAGCTATAGTCATTCTAGTCATTTAAGGATGTGTTATCATTAATAAGGAAGGCTCCACCCTCAAATCTTTATTTATTCAGTAGTTTGTATTTCTTGAGGAATCACTTGGGCTATTCTGATCAGTCATCAAAAAGAGGTTTCTTATGCCTGGTTCTGGGTGTTTTGTTTTGTTTTGTTTATGTCTATGTTTCTTGTGAGGAACATTATCACCCTGCTTATATTTATAACTCCTTAGTACATTCTAAATCATATCATTATACCCACAAGTGAGTGCACTACCAGCCTTCATCAAAGAATCCCCTCTTTAAAGCAAGTGAAAAGCATCACAGAAGACAGTGGGACACAATTCAGAGAAAATATATATGGGATAACCCAGCCTCAATGGATACTCCTACATCACAGTCCCTGCATCTGTTTGAGGGAATGATGCAGAAGAGAGGGTGGGGAGATTGTAATAATCATAACATCAAGAAGTCAGGTGTGGAACAGCCATTCTAGAAATGTCTACATAAACAAGACTGGAACAATAGTAATGTTGTCAACAGATGTGCTAATGTAAAAGGGGAAGTTTTTTTTTTCCCTCAGGGGACCACATTTAGAAAAAAACAAAAAACAAAAAACTACAGACAACTAAGGCTCCTGGGAGAAGAAAAATTAGCCTCTCTCAGGGATGAGTCCCCATATGGGTTGTCCAATGTAGTTGAAACCACATCCATGCAAACGATAAAACAGACTCATTGGGTTGTATTTACATATTTGTGCACAAATCAACATCGTCATCAAAGAAAAAGAGGCCATCAACGTGAGAGAAGAGGGTAACGAGGAAGAAGAGTGCCTAGGGGCCTGGAGGGGAAAAAGGGAGACTGAAATGAGCTGCCATTTTATATCAATTGAAACCAAATTTTAAAAGGTTAAAAGTATATATAACAGCTATACAACTTCTTGACATGAGGCCAAAGGCTCAACATCATACTCTACAGATACCTTCTCAGGCTTCTACATTGCTGCTTTAATCACCTAGGGCTAGGAAATGGGGGAAAAAACTTTATTTCCCTCAGTTGTTAAATAGATAATGAAAAGTTGTACCTGTACACAACATAACACTATTAGCCTCCAAAGAAAATTGAAATTTGCAGGTAAGTGGACGAAATTTAAAAGGATCATATTGAGTGAGGGAATTGTGACCCAGAAACCAGATAGCACATGTTCTTTTATGTTTATAAATGCTAGATTTTTAGATGGGAATATATAAGCTGGAGTAACCATACCAGAAAAAAGTAAAATGGGACCATGGGAAGTGAGCAGGAGCATCAGAGAATGAGGGAGTAGGGCACAGGTGCTATTTTACCAAAATAATGGGGAAGGGGTGCTTTATTGGGCAGCAGGGAGGGTCATCAAGAGGGAGAGGGATGAAAGAACACTAAAGATGGCTGAAAAGCAACAGGAAGAGATCATTTTACACTTAGGTGGGTGAGGGAGTGGGTGGGTGGGGGAGCATCCTCTCAGAGGCAAAGGGGAAGGGGGATGGGGTGAAGAACTCTTGGAGGGGAGATTGAGCAGAGGGGTAGCATTTGGAATTTAAATAAGTAATTTTAAGAAATAAATTCTGTGTGAGTCATGAAAAAAATAGAGTAAGTGATAGACAGACAGACAGACAGACAGAGATTAAGTAGGTAGTTTAAGGCAATTCAAAAGGAATAGTTTAAGCCACTCACACATCAATGTAAATCAACCTTGCTAAAGCAAGCTGCCTCAGTAGGGAGTTTGCTCATGATCAAGTCCTTGTGACCTGTAAGAGCTTTCCATGTGTGTCTGTGTGTGTACACATGCATGTATGCATGTGTGCAAGTGTATGGCACACAAGTGCCTGTGGATACTAAATGTAGTAGAGAAAACTTTCACGTCTACTTCAATGCAGCTTTTTTCCCTTCTACTAATCATGCCTCTGCCATCCATGTCTGCCTCTACTCTTTTTGTTATTCTTTTTGTGCTCTGCCCCTGGCCACCACTTCATTATTTTCTGGAATCACTGCAGCAGCCCCCATCCTTTCCTCTCTGCCCTAAACTGTAGTCACCACCAATCAGTCTTCTGCAAGCATGAATAACGGAGTATCTTGTGAGTCCTGATTATAGACTGTTTATGATCAATCTGTGCTAACCTAATGGCCCTAAACCATCAGACTTTGTCAGGAGAGCAGAAGCTGGGAACACTGCATAAAGAATAAAATATGAAAGAACCTGGTAGGTAGACAAAACCTGGAAGCCCATCCCCACTTAAGCTTTAGATAACAGAGCATGCTCAAATAAAGCCCAGATATACAAAATCAGGTACTATGTAAATGCTCTGTAATGTTCCATGCCATTCCAAACCTGCGTTTCCCTCAGCTCACTACCCTACTGCATTCTCCTGCGTATTTTACTTTTATTAATAAATTGCCCTTGTTCAATTTCTAGCAGGTGTTCCTGATCCAATTATATGTTGTAAGGCACAAGAAACTGGACATATCAGCAGGTTCAGGGCCTATTGACATTCTCAGTCCTATGAGTAGTCACACTTCCCTCCTCGGAGTTTCTCAATGAAGCATTAAACATGAACACTTCCCAACTGACTGCACACCATGTGACTGTTGGGCTAAGATGCAGGTTCGCCAATAGCAATGAGGATTATGCACTTATGTGCTTACTTATTCAGGAGGTGCCTATTGCTGACCCATCAGTCATGAATGGAGAATGTGATAGCATGGTCTGAGCTGGGGACCTGGGATGTGAGCAGGAAAGGATGAGTCTCCATGCGGAGAATGTAAGAGCTCTGCACAGTCCAACCGTACCCTTGCTCTAGCTTGTTCGCTTCAGTTATTAGATTGCTAGTCCCTCCAGTCTAGGTGATGTCAATAACTGCTCTTACCAAGGAGACGTCTGTGAACAGGTAGATGGACTGGTGGTATTACCATCACACACTGCCTTGCAGTAGTCACCAAAAGGGCATATGGTAGAGGTTGGGGAGAAAAGGGAAATGCTTAACCAACTTGAGTGGCAGACAAACCCCACATAGCAAGCAGATTCCATCTTCCCCACAGATAAACACAGGCTTAAAGCAGTTGCAGGACTGAGGCAAGCACCTATGGTAGTCTACAGGGAAAATGCAGCATTTACCCCAAACCTGGACTCACTCCAGTTCTGCTGCTCTTGCCTGTACCCTTGCCCATCTTTTGCCTTGTATTCATTCAGCAACACTTCGCTAAGTGCCTGCCATGTATCAGGAGATACACTGGACAGCAAGGGCATGATGGGCAACACTGGATGATCAATGAAAGGTACAGTTTCCTCCCTGTGTCCTGTGATACAAATTAGTCAGGAACAAGGCATCCCAAGGCAGCTTTCTGAAATCAGGGTTGTCTCTGATAACAGGAGTATTACACTTAGGAAGCAATACCTTGCAGTTTAGATGCAAAGCTTGCTATGACAGATGCACATACTCCTCTTGAAATGAGCTAAGAATCATACCTAATTAAGTCAGCTACAGACACACAGCTGACCTTATCCCATACAACAACTTGAAACTTTTCGGTATGATTTAATTAAATGAGAAAAAATTGCCAACTTTTTCATAACAACATGGAAAACATAGCAATGATTACCATTTCAATTCTTAAAATATTAAATTCATTATCCTTTTAACTATAAAAATAAGTATGTTTTGGTGTTTTTTTTTTCTGGTCTCTCTGATCATGACATTTTTCTTATACTTTTAATAGTTGAGGTGAACACACAGAGCAGGATGTAATGCAGGCATGGCAGGGCAGGGCAGGGCAAAGCTGTGCAACAGCTCTCAAGAGACCTCTCTCGAGCGGAGGATCCCTGCCTTCAGCAGCTCTCTGCTCCCAGGCCCCCTGGAGGGGAGTTCTCGCCGCCTGGTCGGGCGGGCACTCCTGAGGCAGCAGAGCGGAGGAGACCACCAACGCTGCCCACCCCTGCCCACATCCCTGGCCCAGGAGGAAACTGTATACGGCCTCTGGGTATCCGTAGAGGAGGGCCCAGGAGCAGCAGGTCCACCGCGTCTGAGACACTGCACCTGAAGGGACCGACCGGATAAACAGTTCTCTGCACCCAAATCCCGTGGGAGGGAGAGCTAAACCTTCAGAGAGGCGGACACGCCTGGGAAACCAGAAGAGACTACACGCTGCACACAGTACTGACCCCAGAGGAAAACAAAAGCTATCTGGAACCCTGGTGCACGGAACCTCCCGGAAGGGGCAGCGCAGATCTTCCTGGCTGCTGAGGCCGTGGAGAGCTCATAGGCAGCACCCCGCGAGCAAACTTGAGCCTGGGGACCACAGGTAAGACAAACTTTTCTGCTACAAACGACTTGCCTGGTGAACTCAAGACACAGGCTCACAGGAACAGCTGAAGACCTGTAGAGAGGAAAAACTACGCACCCGAAAGCAAAACACTCTGTCCCCATAACTGGCTGAAAGAAAACAGGAAAACAGGTCTACAGCACTCCTGAAACACAGGCTTATAAGACAGTCTAGCCACTGTCAGAAATAGCGGAACAAAGTAACACTAGAGATAATCTGATGGCGAGAGGCAAGCACAGGAACACAAGCAACAGAAACCAAGACTACATGGCATCATTGGAGCCCAATTCTCCCACCAAAGAAAACATGGAATATCCAAACACACCAGAAAAGCAAGATCTAGTTTCAAAATCATATTTGATCATGAAGTTGGAGGACTTCAAGAAAGACATGAAGAACTCCCTTAGAGAAACACAGGAAAACATAAACAAACAAGTAGAAGCCTACAGAGAGGAATCGTAAAAATTCCTAAAAGAATTCCAGAAAACATAAATAAACAAGTAGAAGCCCATAGAGAGACGCAAAAATCCCATAAAAATCCCTGAAAGAATTCCTGGAAAACACAATCAAACAGTTGAAGGAATTAAAAATGGAAATAGAAGCAATCAAGAAAAGAACACATGGAAACAACCCTGGATATAGAAAACCAAAAGAAGAGACAAGGAGCTGTAGATACAAGCATCACCAACAGAATACAAGAGATGGAAGAGAGAATCTCAGGAGCAGAAGATTCCATAGAAATCATTGACTCAACTGTCAAAGATAATGTAAAAGCGGGGAAAAAGCTACTGGTCCAAAACATACAGGAAATCCAGGACTCAATGAGAAGATCAAACCTAAGGATAATAGGTATAGAAGAGAGTGAAGACTCCCAGCTCAAAGGACCAGTAAATATCTTCAACAAAATCATAGAAGAAAACTTCCTAACCTAAAAAAAGAGATACCCATAGGCATACAAGAAGCCTACAGAACTCCAAATAGATTGGACCAGAAAAGAAACACCTCCGTCACATAATAGTCAAAACACCAAACGCACAAAATAAAGAAAGAATATTAAAAGCAGTAAGGGAAAAGGTCAAGTAAATATATAAAGGCAGACCTATCAGAATCACACCAGACTTTTCGCCAGAAACTATGAAGACCAGAAGATCCTGGACTGATGTCATACAGACCCTAAGAGAACACAAATGCCAGACCAGGTTACTGTATCCTGCAAAACTCTCAATCAACATAGATGGAGAAAACAAGATATTCCATGACAAAACCAAATTTACACAATATCTTTCTACAAATCCAGCACTACAAAGGATAATAAATGGTAAAGCCCAACATAAGGAGGCAAGCTATACCCTAGAAGAAGCAAGAAACTAATCGTCTTGGCAACAAAACAAAGAGAAGAAAAGCACACAAACATAACCTCACATCCAAATATGAATACAACAGGAAGCAATAATCACTATTCCTTAATATCTCTCAACATCAATGGCCTCAACTCCCCAATAAAAAGACATAGATTAACAAACTGGATATGTAACGAGGACCCTGCATTCTGCTGCCTACAGGAAACACACCTCAGAGACAAAGACAGACACTACCTCAGAGTGAAAGGCTGGAAAACAACTTTCCAAGCAAATGGTCGGAAGAAGCAAGCTGGAGTAGCCATTCTAATATCAGATAAAATCAATTTTCAAGTAAAAGTCATTAAAAAAGATAAGGAAGGACACTTCATATTCATCAAAGGAAAAATCCACCAAGATGAACTCTCAATCCTAAATATCTATGCCCCAAATACAAGGGCACCTACATACGTAAAAGAAACCTTACTAAAGCTCAAAACACACATTACACCTCACACAATAATAGTAGGAGATTTCAACACCCCACTCTCATCAATGGACAGATCATGGAAACAGAAATTAAACAGAGACGTAGAAAGACTAAGAGAAGTCATGAGCCAAATGGACTTAACAGATATTTATAGAACATTCTATCCTAAAGCAAAAGGATATACCTTCTTCTCAGCTCCTCATGGTACTTTCTCCAAAATTGACCATATAATTGGTCAAAAAATGGGCCTCAACAGGTACAGAAAGATAGAAATAATCCCATGCGTGCTATCAGACCACCACGGCCTAAAACTGGTCTTCAATAACAATAAGGGAAGAATGCCCACATATACGTGGAAATTGAACAATGCTCTACTCAATGATAACCTGGTCAAGGAAGAAATAAAGAAAGAAATTAAAAACTTTTTAGAATTTAATGAAAATGAAGGTACAACATACCCAAACTTATGGGACACAATGAAAGCTGTGCTAAGAGGAAAACTCATAGCGCTGAGTGCCTGCAGAAAGAAACAGGAAAGAGCATATGTCAGCAGCTTGACAGCACACCTAAAAGCTCTAGAACAAAAAGAAGCAAATACACCCAGGAGGAGTAGAAGGCAGGAAATAATCAAACTCAGAGCCGAAATCAACCAAGTAGAAACAAAAAGGACCATAGAAAGAATCAACAGAACCAAAAGTTGGTTCTTTGAGAAAATCAACAAGATAGATAAACCCTTAGCCAGACTAACGAGAGGACACAGAGAGTGTGTCCAAATTAACAAAATCAGAAATGAAAAGGGAGACATAACTACAGATTCAGAGGAAATTCAAAAAATCATCAGATCTTACTATAAAAGCCTATATTCAACAAAACTTGAAAATCTGCAGGAAATGGACAATTTCCTAGAGAGATACCAGGTATGAAAGTGAAATTAGGAACAGATAAACCATTTAAACAACCCCATAAATCGTAATGAAATAGAAGCAATCATTACAGGTCTGCCAAACCAAAAGAGCCCAGGTCCAGATGGGTTCAGTGCAGAATTTTATCAGACCTTCATAGAAGACCCATACCAATATTATCCAAACTATTCCACAAAATTGAAACAGATGGAGCACTACCGAATTCCTTCTATGAAGCCACAATTACTCTTATACCTAAACCACACAAAGACCCAACAAAGAAAGAGAACTTCAGACCAATTTCCCTTTATGAATATCGATGCAAAAAAATACTCAATAAAAATTTGGCAAACCGAATCCAAGAGCACATCAAAACAATCATTCACCATGATCAAGTAGGCTTCATCCCAGGCATGCAGGGATGGTTTAATATACGAAAAACCATCAACGTGATCCATTATATAAAACAAACTGAAAGAACAAAACCACATGATCATTTCATTAGATGCTGAGAAAGCATTTGACAAAATTCAACACCCCTTCATGATAAAAGTCCTGGAAAGAATAGGAATTCAAGGCCCATACCTAAACATAGTAAAGCTTATATACAGCAAACCAGTTGCTAACATTAAACTAAATGGAAAGAATCTTGAAGCAATCCCACTAAAATCAGGGACTAGACAAGGCTGCCCACTCTCTCCCTACTTATTCAATATAGTTCTTGAAGTTCTAGCCAGAGCAATCAGACAACAAAAGGAGGTCAAGGTGATACAGATCGGAAAAGAAGAAGTCAAAATATCACTATTTGCAGATGATATGATAGTATATTTAAGTGATCCCAAAAGTTCCACCAGAGAACTACTAAAGCTGATAAACAACTTCAGCAAAGTGGCTGGGTATAAAATTAACTCAAATAAATCAGTAGCCTTCCTCTACACAAAAGAGAAACAGGCCGAGAAAGAAATTAGGGAAATGACACCCTTCATAATAGATCCAAATAATATAAAGTACCTCGGTGTGACTTTAACCAAGCAAGGGAAAGATCTGTACAATAAGAACTTCAAGACTCTGAAGAAAGAAATTGAAGAAGATCTCAGAAGATGGAAAGATCTCCCATGCTCATGGATTGGCAGGATTAATATAGTAAAGATGGCCATTCTACCAAAAGCGATCTACAGATTCAATGCAATCCCCATCAAAATACCAATCCAATTCTTCAAAGAGTTAGACAGAACAATTTGCAAATTCATCTGGAATAACAAAAAACCCAGGATAGCTAAAACTATCCTCAACAATAAAAGGACTTCAGGGGGAATCACTATCCCAGATCTCAAGCAGTATTACAGAGCAATAGTGATAAAAACTGCATGGTATTGGTACAGAGACAGACAGATAGACCAATGGAACAGAATTGAAGACCCAGAAATGAACCCACACACCTATGAGCACTTTATTTTTTCCCAAGGATCAAAAACCATCAAATGGAAAAAGATAGCATTTTCAGCAAATGGTGCTGGTTCAACTGGAGGTCAACATGTAGAAGAATGCAGATCGATCCATGCTTATCACCCTGTACAAAGCTTAAGTCCAAGTGGATCAAGGACCTCCACATCAAACCAGATACACTCAAACTAATAGAAGAAAACTAGGGAAGCATTTGGAACACATGGGCACTGGAAAAATTTCTGAACAAAACACCCATGGTTTATGCTCTAAGATCAAGAATCGACAAATGGGATCTCATAAAACTGCAAAGCTTCTGTAAGGCAAAGGACACTGTGGTTAGGACAAACGGCAACCAACAGATTGGGAAAAGATCTTTACCAATCCTACAACAGATAGAGGGCTTATATCCAAAATATACAAAGAACTCAAGAAGTTAGACAGCAGGGGAGACAAATAACCCTATTAAAAAATGGGGTTAGAGCTAAACAGAGAATTCACAGCTGAGGAATGCCGAATGGCTGAGAAACACCTAAAGAAATGTTCAACATCGTTAGTCATAAGGGAAATGCAAATCAAAACAACCCTGAGATTTCACCTCACACCAGTGAGAATGGCTAAGATCAAAAACTCAGGTGACAGCAGATGCTGGCGAGGATGTGGAGAAAGGGGAACACTCCTCCATTGTTGGTGGGGTTGCAGACTGCTACAACCATTCTGGAAATCAGTCTGGAGGTTCCTCAGAAAATTGGACATTGAACTGCCTGAGGATCCAGCTATACCTCTCCTGGGCATATACCCAAAAGATGCCCCAACATATAAAAAAAGACACGTGCTCCACTATGTTCATCGTAGCCTTATTTATAATAGCCAGAAGCTGGAAAGAACCCAGATGCCCTTCAACAGAGGAATGGATACAGAAAATGTGGTACATCTACACAATGGAATATTACTCAGCTATCAAAAACAATGACTTTGTGAAATTGCTGAGGCAAATGGTTGAACTGGAAACTATCATCCTGAGTGAGCTAACCTAATCACAGAAAGACATACATGGTATGTACTCATTGATAAGTGGCTATTAGCCCAAATGCTTGAATTACCTAGATGCCTAGAACAAATGAAACTCAAGACGGATGATCAAAATGTGAATGCAGATCGCTCCTGAGAGACACAGCCAGAATACAGCAAATACAGAGGCGATGCCAGCAGGAAACCACTGAACTGAGAACAGGACCCTGTTGAAGGAATCAGAGAAAGAACTGGAAGAGCTTGAAGGAGCTCGAGACCCCATATGTACAGCAATGCCAACCAACCAGAGCTTCCAGGGACTAAGCCACTACCCAAAGACTATACATGGACTGACCCTGGACTCTGACCTCAAAGGTAGCAATGAATATCCTAGTAAGATCACCAGTGGAAGGTGAAACCCTTGATCCTGCTAAGACTGAACCCCCAGTGAACTAGACTGTCGGGGGGAGGGCGGCAATGGGGGGAGGGTGGGGAGGGGAACACCCATAAGGAAGGGGAGGGGGGAGGGGGATGTTTGCCCGGAAACGGGGAAAGGGAAAAACACTCGAAATGTATATAAGAAATACTCAAGTTAATAATAAAAAAAAAAAAAAAATAAATTAAAAAAAAAAGAAGTAGAGTGCAGTAAAAAGCACGTTAAAAATGAATTCCACTTAGTCAAGTCCTTTGTAAAAGTTTGATGGTGAAGATGCCTCGGGACAAAAGAAACCAATTTTGTTAACTATTAGGAAAAAAAAAAAAAAACATTCATGGAACTTTCCTAAAATAGGGTTAAACTATAATAGAATTTGAATTAAATTTAATGACTGTATTCTCAATCAAAAAAAAAAAAAAAGAGACCTCTCTCATCACATAAGGTCAAAACTGTCACCATCCCTTCTCTCTCCCCACAAGCCCCAGTGACCACCACTCTCCCATTCTTTTCTATGTGCTGCTCTTTGGGTATTTTGCATAGTACTTATATCCCTGTGGTTGACTTAAGTCATAGAACATAATCCTAAATGACACTAAGGACTACAAAGATCTAAAGTAACTGTGAGAAGAGGATAAAGCATGAAGTCTCATGGCCATTGACTTCAGAATAGAGAATGGAATTACAAGGATGAGCATGGTGAGTGACAGCTACACACACTGGTATGTAAACTAAACAGAAGAGCAGGCCACCAAAAGTCATTAACTACAGTGAGTATGCTCCATTCTTTCAAAGAACTCCTATCACCGTAATACACCTTTAAAAAAGAGAGAGAAATATCGGCAATAAATCCACTACATGGTACCAAGGCTGCATGATTGGGCCAGGATAGTCATTGGCATGGTATTAGAAAACTGTATATCCTTATGTAAAAGAATAATGAACTCATTCCTTACCCCATGCACTGTAATCATCTTAAATGTACTGAAGAATGTAATGTCAGACCTGAAAGTATATAAGTCTTGGAGAAAGTGTAAGGGAAGACTTGAGGGCACTTATATCCATGATGCTATGCAACAGCCAGAAGGAAAGCGTCAACAGGCCTGTGTCAACCAAGGCCCTTGCCCTACAAAGGGACAGGGAGGGCATGCAAACACACTGGATGAAATCAAGGAAACAGTCTCGGGTGTGATCTGACGAAGAGCTAATATCCAACATGTATAGGGAAGTCCTAAAACTAACAAAAACCAAAGCTAAATACAGAACATAAGCAAATTTATAAATAGGCGAATTACTTAAATGGACATTTCTCCAGAGGGGATGTAGGAAAAGCAATGTGCATATAAAAATAGTCCAGAGGAGTACTCTTCAGTGAGATGTAGAGTAAATACACAACAAGATAGCAACTCAACAAGTGCTTTCTGAAAACACTTTAGGAGCCAGGCACATCCAAGTATAGAAGGAAGAATGAGGTTTGTGCAGGGGAACTGAATCAATGAAACACCTACAGATACAGATTATCAGGGAATCCATTCATCTGGAGTCAGGGGGCCCCTGGGAAGTGATAAGATGCTCATTCAGATAAAGCTTCAGTTTCCCTAAGTGTATGATGCTAGCAGGGACAGGGTAGGATGTGCACCTTAACGTCTTTCTATCTTAATGTCTTTATCTCCAAAAAGAAATATAAGCTGGTGATTTCACATAGTAAATCATTTGGAGACTTCTGTGCCTCTATAAGGGAGAGCAGATGACCATAGGTTTAAACTAAAATGGCCAGCACCACACTTGTAGTGAAAGGGAAGGCTTTGTGGTGATGGTGGCAGTGATGGTGTGTGTGCATGTGTGTGTGTATGTGTATGTGTATGTGTGTGAGTGTGTGTGCGCGCGTGCATGTGCATATCTGTCTGTCTGTCTCTCGGTGTGTTTGCACAGGTGGAGGCCAGAAATCAACATCAGATTTTTTTCACTATAGACTCGAATATGTCTCAACTGTCCCAACTATTTGTGGCAGTGACAGAGATACAGCAGTAAACACAGCAGAGAAGCCCTGAAAGGATTCTCCTGGAAGTTCAGTTATCTTCCTACTTACTGAGAAATAGATCTAGAGAGGGCAAATGACATGTTCAAAGTCACACAGGAGTTTGGTACTGCAGCCATGAACAAAACGTTTTACTATCTCACATACAGCACAATAATAATTGTTGGACTGACACTTTCCAATTATGCAGCCAAAAATTATATACACATTTACATGTATGTATTATATATACATATACTCATACACATATACATCAGCAGAGGCTTTTCTTAGGGAATTTTCAGCCAAACTGCTCTGGAGCACTATCAGGTTGCATCATTTTATCTATTTAGAAGCCGGTGATGCTGTGCTAGTAGTAACCACCCCCAAGATGAATGTCATCTTAAAAAGGTTAAATAACTTCTCTAGTGCTCCTATGATTTATAACAGGAAGACACACAAAGCCTCATGCCACAGCTCTAAATACAAAGGTCAAATTTCAAAGTTGCCGCAGGAAGAAATTGAGCCACAGGACATAGGGATCTGAGAATCAGGGCAGACAAAACCGCATCATCATCTCTTACCTTCCTGTAATGCTGTATGTTACAGAAGGCTCATTTTGTCTCTGTGCTTTCACAGGCCTCTGACAGGAAGGGCATACTGGGAGGAGCACATGCTCTCCGATGTATCAAGTTGATGCCTCAGACCATGTGAATTCTAGTTCTATCTGCAAATGCTCTGGGCATCTTGAGATTTGCATGCAAAGCCCCCAAGGGGATGAGGAACTAAGATTGGATTCTTGGCTTGGCAGCCTTGCCTGGTGGGAAGGTACAGGGTGGGCACACAGCACTGACTCCACATAATTGGATGGGACTCAAGGGGAAAACATACAGAAAAAGAACCAAACCCTGAAAACACCTTATGGAGCCAAGTTTTGGGAACAAGCTTGATGCCAAGATTCACAAATCAGCCTCTCTCTGAACATATGAAAGACAGTCACATTTAATTGAACACAGAGCCCCAGAAACAGCCAATTAACAATGGAAAACAAACACACAAACAAACAAGCCCTATTAGACTGCATCATCTGCCTTCCAAGGCCTGCGCTATGAGGATAAATAATCTTGACTGATGCAAATGACGAGCACCAGAGCATCTCCCAATGGAGCATCAGGACCCTTTCACACTCTTCAGTGGCATCAGCTAAGGACCTCAGTATGTAAGGTAGCTTTTGTAAATGTTTTAAGTTGGGCTGCAAATGCTGCCAATTACAATGTCTCTGCCTGTATTGCTTAAAGGAGGAGTCTGAGCTGAAGTTTATTAGGTGGTAGGTCTATCAGGAAGACTCTTAAAGCTACCACATAGTACTGTGAGACAGGCAGATCTTGGCACAAGGAAAGTTGAACAGCAATGGAATGCTGGACAGAGTGACTGCTCCTGTATGACAATCAGCTCTCAATGTCTCAGTAGCAAAGTGATTAGCAGATGAACTGGAGACACAACCACACATCTACTGTAGGAGAGTGGAGAGCCTTGCATCCTGGCCACCTCCATGCTAAAACATGAATTTAGTGATGCACAGGGGATAAGTGAGACACCCATGTTATGCTGACAGACCCTTAGATTCCTCTTGCTCCCTCATTCATTTGAGGTTCCTCTGTGGGAGGTAAGCACACCAGCTTCCAGGAAGCTTGGTAAGTGTCAGAGATATTGAGGTATGCAGTCATTTTGTTCTTACTGTTCTCTGGGTGACTATCAGTGTGGATATTTCTGAGAATTTTTTGAACTGAACAAAAGACCTGCCTGAGTGAAAGAGATCTTCCTCTCAGTGTGACAAGACTGGTCCAATCCAGTCAGTTTCTGACTACAACAAAGCAAACAATTGTTTCTTATAAGTGTCAGCATCATCCACATTCTGGACTTAAAGTTGGACTAGAACTCTGCTATCAGCTCTCCTGGGTCTCCAGCTTGCTGAATGCATATTTGTAGCTTCCTAAACTTCCAGAATTATGCAAGTCAATTCATTAAAACAATGAAGGAATCATTCCTGTTGGTTCTGTGTCTCTGCGCAACCCTGAGTAATACTGGCTAGTTATTTCTGAACAGGTCTAATATAGCTCATGTATTAAAGAACAACACAGACAGTGATGACAGAATGAAAATGTCAGGTGCCTCCTGGGAAGAAGAAAAGAGAATGATAAGATACACACACACATTTACTTATTAAGCAGCCACTAAGCCCTAGGTGCTAGGATAAGAACTTCACATCTGGGATAACATCAAGTGTACATAAATGCACATGAGATTAGTGATTCTTAGTGATGCCACTCTAGGTGTGAGGATCCAGAATCACAGAAAGTGAGTAAACAGAAGGTGGAACCAGGTTTTGAAAGCAGGCATGACTCAGTGCCAACACTCATTAAGACCACATACTGGGAAGGAAACATCTTCACAATAGTACCACCTTCTAAAGAGCTGTTATGGGGTTGGGGATTTAGCTCAGTGGTAGGGCGCTTGCCAAGGAAGGCCAAGGCCCGGGGTTCGGTCCCCAGCTCCAGAAAAAAAAAAGAAAAAGAAAAAGAAAAAAAAAAGAAATAAAAGAGAGCTGTTATCTCCCAAAGAACCACAAGTTAGAGGAACCATAAGATATGATATTGCTACAACTACTCCCAGGGGTTGTCACTCATAGTTCATTTGAGAGATGATTAGTTAGAAGTGAAAGATTGGATGGCCCTTGCAGCAAATGGTCAAACAGGACCCTAAAGAAACATTTAAATGAAGAAGCAACCTCATGTGGTACACAATTGACAAGGTGAGAATTGCAAGTCATGGGGGCGTGGCCTCATACAGACTTTACCTCTGAGGAAGTGGGCTTGCAGTATCCAGCTCCAAAGACCAAGTTTTCCAGAGAAATGGTGGGCTGTTCTGGTCCTGTATCCGGGCCACCTTTGCCTAACCAGGAGCCTCTTCCTGGGCGAGTGAAACTAGAAAGAAGTGGAAGGGACAAACAGAAGGTTAAGTGATAATTTGTTAACACTACCCACTGTGGGGAGGCTGTACAAGGATCTGACCCTAGCTAAAGAGCTACAGGCAACTAATGGCGACCAAGAGGGGAAAAGAATCAGTCTTCTGCAGTGACAAGACACCTGATAGGTTATGCAGTAGCAAGTGGTTAGCCTCAAACACATAGTTATGTGCAATACTAAATGAACTCAGCAGTTGTATGTATATACATACAGGTATATATAAATATAAATATGCACATACATACCATTATGTGTACATATAATTCATATATGTATTTATATACATATGTATACATGTATATTATATAATTGTGTGTGTGTGTGTGTATAAAGTAGTAATCAAAGAAGAAATAGTCATGAATACGAGAGGGAGTAGAAGGGACACAGGAGAAGTTGGGAAAGGGAGGGAGGGGTTGAAAATAATGTAAATAAAATACTTACATATGAAATTATTTAAAAAATTAAAAATCAATAATGGCTTATTTAAAGTTATGATTTACACTACAAATACCATTTCATAGCTATGTTCCTTTGCTTGACTAAATTATTTTGAACAATGTGAGTTAGTTTAAGAAAGTTTTTCACGTCTATGTTTACTTTGATAGCAATGAAAACATGTCAAAACATAAACAAAGCCATTAGAAGATTAAGATAGACATCAGAAATCAAAGTTCTTCTTTTTACTGGATATATTTCTTTATTTACATTTCAAATGTTATTCCCTTTCCTGGTTTCCTGTCCATAAGCCCCCATCCCCTCCCCCTCCCATATATGGGTACCCCCCTCCACCCCCCTTAATGTCCCCCTGACATTCCCCTTACTGGGGCGTCCAACCTTGGCAGGACTAAGGGTTTCCCCTTCCATTGGTGCTCCAACAAGGCTATACTCTGCTACATATGCAACTGGAGCCCTGGGTCAGTCCATGTATGGTCTTTGGGTAGTGATTTAGTCCGTGGAAGCTCTGGTTGGTTGGCATTATTGTTCTTATGGGTCTGCAAGCCCCTTCATCTCCCTCAATTCCTCCTCCAATTCCCCCAAAGGGGGTCCCCTTCTCAGTTCAGTGGTTTGCCATCATAGCTATGTTCTAACCTCTCAAAGAAACTAAAACTTTCTTGGGGCAAAAAATGGTCTCTACCATAAATGTTCTTAGATGTCATCATCTGTGATCTAGTAGCTAGAGATAACTGAGACAGGTTTCAGACAAGAAATTTGTGTTTATGGTTGAAATATTGGCAGAGAAATAAAGTTAGGATTGTATTTCTATTTAATTCATTTATTTAAATATTATTAGTCTTTAATCATAAGTCAGAGAGTGTGTGGAGGTGTTGGAGTGGCAAGAGGTAACACACATTGACCTAGAAGAGGTCCCAAGGACTAATCCACTAACCAAAGAATAGACATGGCAGGACCCATGGCTCCAGTTGCATAGGTAGCAGAGGGTGGCCTTTTCTGGTGTCAATGGGAGGGGAGACCCTTGGTCCTGTGAAGGCTTAATGCCCCATTAGAGGGGAATGCTAGGGCAGTGAGGTGGAAGTGGGTGGGTGAGTAGGGGAGCACCCTTATAGAAGCAGGGTAAAGGTGGAATGGGCTAGGGGATTTGCAGAGGGGAAACCAGGAAGGGGGATAACATTTAAAATGTAAATAAATAGAATAACTAATAAAAAAGACAAAAGAAAAAAGAAAAAAGGGGTTCAAATGAGTAAGGCAATATTGTAGTGTAGTAGGGGTTGAACAGCAGCTAATGAGAAGAGAAGAATGCCGGGCTGGAGAGATGGCTCAGCGGTTAAAGGCTAGGCTCACAACCAAAACTATAAGAGAAGAGAGGAGAAGTTTCTGAAGTAACCTGGGGGAAATGACTGAGTACTCAGAAATGGTGTGGCACCATGGAAAGCCTCATATGACTATGAGGGCTAGCAGGAGTTACAAGCTCGCAGCACCTACATGTTAGGGTCTTGGCTAAGTTTGAACCTCCTACTTCATTGCATGTCAGATTAATAGTGCATTTGACCCATGGAACATCGAAGACTCCTAACATTAGCAGAAGTTTGCTTTAAGTCTCTCTCTCTCTCTCTCTCTCTCTCTCTCTCTCTCTCTCTCTCTCTCTCTCTCTCTCTCTCTTTCTCTTTTTCAGAGCTGGGGACTGAACCAGGGCCTTGCGCTTGCTAGGCAAGCACTCTACCTCTGAGCTAAATCCCCAACCCCCAAGTGTAAGGTCTTAAAATAATGACATGGAATAAAAACTAGTGACTATCCTTGGTAATATAACTGATATCGAAATCACTTAGTCATTAGCATGTGGGATACCAATCTTAATTTAATTCCCTAGTTTTAATTGTGTTATCATAAATAATTTGAGGATAATTTAAAACATGTAGGAATAGTATATACATAGGCTACAGGTAAACACAGTTTCATATTATTACCTTGAGCTTCTGGGTACTTGAGGGTGCCCTGCATTAGTGAAGGACAATTGCATAAATTATATAAAACTAATAATATTTGAATTTTTATGGTTTAGTGTTTTTTTTTGAGACTGGGTTTTATTTATATATGCCAGCTTGGTCAAGTTCCTGGTCCTCCTCTCCCCACTTCCTAAGTGCTGAGATTACAGGTGTCAACTACCACATCTGCTTTTGGATTTGTATTGGACCAAGAGTTAAAGGAAGTTTACCATTCAGCCAGTAGGAACACTACAGAATAAAGGAATACATGAACATAAAGAATCATGACCCCTTCTCTGAGATATCTGCCAACAGAGAACTAAAACACTTGTTATTTAATTGTGGCTTTTATACTAAAATGAGTCCCTGGGAAAGACTCAGTTCTACCTATTTGAAGATTAAAAATTACATTTTCTTTGGTCTTTCTCAGTAAAAGTTAAAAAGCCTTCTGAGGTTAAATTTTGGTTCCACACCTGCTTTATTATTGTTGGATCTCACGGATGCTATAAGGCTTTTTGTTTTTTTTTTCTTTCTGGAAAAGCTGGTGCTTGCCCTATTTGACAGGTATTTCCCACAAGCTAAAAGGCTTCCCTTTGTTCCAGCTACCTCGTGCCAAGACAGAAATTCTTCTTGCAAAACCCAGAGAGGGGAAGGCGGTTCTATTTTTACCCCATCTGTGAAGTTTAACTCTCCAGCAACTGTATGCGCTCCCATCTGGAAAGCTGCTGCTGAAAAACCTGTAAAGTGTGCTCTGATCAAAAGGTTAAACTTTCTGCTTAGATATCCTGGCTCCAAGCCCATGGTTAGAAGGTATCAGAGCTCTTAGAAACACTAGAGCCAAAAATTGATGTCAGGTGCTGGGGACCCTTTGGACCTCTCAGTTCAATGGCTCTCTGCACTACTGGCCCTCCTGCCTGAGGAAGCTTGGGGAGGGTAAGTCTTGAGGGTTTTTCTCAGGCTCAAGTCTTCAGTGCCCCCCATACTCAACTGACTTGCATTCAACCCATGGATACATCATTAATTAAACTGTCAAAATCTGACCCCAATTTACCTTCTCAATTCAATTTTCAGTGTCACACTTTTTTGTCCCTTGGGTAGAGCAAAAAGGAAAAAAAAAATCTGTGTCTCTTCTGTAAAGCTTTTCTTTTAGTCACGAGGAGGGGTGACCCTCCCTATGCAGAAAGCTAAACCTGCCATTGTCAAGAGCTTATTAGTGCTAACAGAGTGGTCCAGAATATGTCGGGTGCTTTACTAATCATCATCATCATCATCATCATCATCATCATCATCATCATCATCATCATCATCATCACCATCCATTGGATGCATACATACCCAAGGGCTTCCCATGCACTGTCACTAAAACCTTCCAGCATTCTTCCGTTGATGAAAACTGAATCCCACAAGCTCAAGTTAATGGAGTTATAGAGTAGGGACTCAAATTTGGCACTGGGGCACCAAGCCCTGAAACCCATTCTTTTAACACCCAGGGTACTCAGGCTTCCCCACTCCTTCACACAGAACTGGTTGAAACCTGAGCACATGGATGGCTTACAGACTCAAGTCTCTTAAAGCCAGGGGCCCGATACATGCGTCTCAGAACTGCTAGTTTCCACATTACTAGCATTGCTTCAAGAACTTTTATTTTTAAATATATTCATAATGTGAGACAGTCTACATGGTTTTATTGTATATAGCCATAATCTCTGTTGGATTTTTATCACAAAATTCTTTGTTTTATATACAAATACATGTGTCTGTATGGTGAAACATATATTTAGAGATGTGAGATAAGCTCTTCAAAGATCCCCCAGTAAGTAAGTGACCAAATTAAGCAACCAGATGCTCCTGACTCTGGGACCCAGAACCCCTTAAAATCCCTTTCTTTCCCATCTGGGCTGTTGTCTGACCTCCAGAGGAGCAGTCTCTGCTGATCTCAGGGCACACCTGCTATGTCTCACCCTTGGCACACAGATCCTACCCTGAGACATTCACAGAAGCAGTGTTTCCTGATCCAAGGGGATTACCCAGCTGGGGGACTTGCCTTGCAGGAGACCAGTACTCTTCTTTCTAGAGTGGCAGCTTCCCAAGGTCAGGGTTGTTTTCCCCCATTCCTATGTTATAACACTTCTCTAACATTCTGCTACAACAGCCTATCTAATACAGCACACACATATCAGAATTCTGGACTCTCCAAATCAAAGGTCTGTTGTGAGAACCCTGCATGTCCTTTGCAGACTTTACTGTGTATATGTATCCTGATGCCTCTACTGGAGTACAACAGATCCTCCTTATGCAACCATTAGATGCCAGAAGTGACAACCATGTCCCTTCTTTTCCTTCAATCTAGGACCTTTAATCTAGGAGCTAGCAAAGGTTTGGGCATAAGAACATTAGACCCAGCTGGCCATGACCTTTTGACCTTGGCTTTCAGTTCCATGCTCACAACTCTTGTTCATGGCTGTCTGCTCCTCTGAATCCCCCTTTCTTTTGCTCTTTGCTGTGTGCTCTGATTTAACTTCCATTCAGACTTCCCACTGCTAGCTTTTCCCCCAACTCTCCTCCCTGAAATCCAGGTTTGCCTTTCCAGAATCAATTTACCTTGCCCTTCAGCCACATATACTCTGTCTTCGGGTGAAACTTTTCATCCTCGTTACTCGATCCGCATCATGTCAATCAGTCTCACTGAGATTCTGAACTGACTCTGAGAGCAGAGAGCAGTCTTAAGCAGATGAGTAAACCGGGATCAAGGGTACAGTCATATATCATGTCCAAGAGCAGAGAACTCATTTTCTACTCGCAGATCCTAACAGAGATCAGAGCATTTTTGCCATGGACATTGAAATCATCGAGGATCCTGCTTTTCTCACATACAGGAAAACTCTCAGAAGTGTCTGGAACAGAGAACTGGACAAATCCCCTTTCTTTGTGCTAAAAGAATTTACCCCAAATTCTACTGCATATATATATGTATATATATATTCATGTGTGTTCTCAGTGTTTTAAAATTATATAAATGAATATAAATGAATATATTCAACCAATCTGGGACATTGATGAATAGCCCTGCTTAGCCCACTACAATAGCTCTTATGATCTCTGCCCCTTCACTTGTACAGTGAAGGAAACCTAAGTTCTTCTCTGCACCTTAGGGATGCTTTAGAGTGAGTCAACAAAGGGCAAAGGCAAAATATATTCCAATCAAATGTGCATTTGAGAGAAAAGGAACTAGAGGAAAGAATAGATGTGGGCCTCTGTAATGTACTAGTCCTGTCACAAATGGCCCTCATTAAACTCAGTGGGTCACAAAATAATGAAAGATGTGAATGTGGTAAAAATCCTTGTTGGGGAGAAAGGAGATTGGCAGGTGTGGGAATAGAGAGAAAAAGGAGGGAGTAAGAATTATCAGAATGTAAAATATACACATTTGAAGATGTCAAAATATAAATAATTTAGGCTTAAATTGAATATTAAATAAGAAAGAACTAGGAACCTGGAAGATCCTAAAAGTAATCAAAAGAATTGGAAAAAAAACAAAGCAACTTTAGATACATATCAGTGTTCCCAATTTTACAGACAGAGATTAGGTAGCTCAGATACACCAGGAGCTTCTCAAGTCACAGCTAGGTAAACATGAGGCCAGGGGAAGAAGCCAAGTCCTCAAGGTGTGGGTTACAGTTTATAAGCCACCCATCCCTGGAATCCCCTAATGTCCTCTGGGATCCCAAAGTTCTCTTCAACCTTCTCCCACCTCTTTTGTGGGGCACAGTGAGACCCAAGCCCAAGCCAGCAGCCAGAGAAGAGCTTCTCTGGTGTGCTTCAGCACTGTCTCTCAGAGATGTGTGTGATGAGTGGGTAGGGCAACCTCTAACGCTGTACCTGATCAGGGGCTGCTGCAGAGCCACCAGCGCAGCGTGGATGGCCACTGAGATCACGGACAGGTGGAAGTAGTCGAACATGACAGGGACCTGGTGGTGCAGACCCCTCCGGGGATGGAAGTGCAGGCCGAGTGTGCGACTGCTGATCATCGGAGTCCCAGTCACGTCTCTCAGCCTGAAAGAAAAGTGAGTGAGCTCACGTGGGCATGGTTTGGTTGGCCCTGTTGTCATTTAAGCAACTTCCCTTTGCAGCCTCAGCCTCGATGTCTCACTCAGTCCTGCAATATTTCTGTCTCCTTAAAAGAATGTGTCCCTTGATTGATAAATGCAGGATGAAGAAGATCTCATAGCAGCTCTGGGCTTCAGCTCCTTTGTGAGCACCACTAAACCTGCGCCTCAGAGATGGGGGTGATGACCAGCTCTTGCCCACACTCCTCTCAAAGGCACAACTCTCTCAGACTCTTTTCCCATCTTTTCTTGCTCATAGAATGACCATTGTTCTTAAAACGATGCATGGATTTTATGAGGTTGTACTCGCTGTAGGATTTCTAACCCCAGGGGCAGGATCTTCAACTAAAGAGCGCATGTTTACAGCACTAGCATTTCACTGGTACAAGGAACAATAGAGACGGTACTTAAGCCTGTGCTTATAGAAATAACTAATGACTGACGGAGTGGTCAAAGGCTAAATGGCTCCCAGAACACAGTGCTGAAATAGTCTGACCAGCGTTCTGAAGTGGCCAGTTACCTTTGGTCTACCACTTAGTATTCAGTGCATATCCGATCCTAAGAGACAGGTCAAAGACAGACAAACCCAGACGTACCTTTTGTTACAAAAAGGGAAGAGTTACTAAGCAGATGCTAAAAGAATGGCCTCTGTGACTCTGCAAGTTGCATTAAGCCAGAGCTTGATTGGGGGATGCCACTATGAGCATCTTCTAGGAGTGTAACAGAGACTATCTCTTCTTCCTCCAGAGATGATGGGCACATAGAGAACAAAGAGGGGGAGGTAGAGGGAGAAGGTTCTCACAGCCAACCAAGAGACCACCCTTCCTTGTGATCAAAGGAGCACCAGCTACTTAACTTTGAGTGCCAAATGTAACTTCATGCAACCCACACATTTTGTTTTGACCAGAAATATACCTGATAAAGAGAAGGAGAGAATCCAGCCAGGGGTGTCAGTAACTGTTGGCTTCAAGCTCACATTTATGTGGATGACAATGATCTGAGTCTTGACTGGGGACTGGATATTCTGTATTGACACTCATATAACGTGGTTGCTTATCCTATCCTACCCATAAAAGAATATGTGAAGCTAATGTGATTTGCTTAACTTGTTCACAGTCACAAGAAAAACTGCCATGCCAGACCAAGACTTTCTGACTCTCTTTTGTGCTGAGTTACTGCATAGCATTGCTTTCAGCCCATTTAGTCATCAGCTTCCGGCAGTGAGAACAAGAAGTTAAGCATAACAGAAGCCTCCTTCATAAGGAAGAGTTAAAGAGAAAATTAATCATTGTTTGGTGCTGTGCAATGGATGGCACCTACTCATGGGGAAGAAGCACACTTCCTAGGGAACCTCAATGTAGAGAAAATGCAGATGAACTTGGATATTGGAGACAGGAGAATGTCGGAAGTTCTTATAAAGGACCCAAACAAACAAAATAATTAAACAACAGCAAAAGTTAATATCTTACAGGCAAAAGAGAATTATTCTGCACACTCATAATAAATAAATTTAAAGCCAACTGAGAGAACATACTACCATCCCTTTATTTTAATGAATTTCCTCTCTGCTGAGTTGTGCAGGGACTGGGAGGGTTATGTGGGGATGAGTGTCCTGGCCCTGTGTAAGCAGGTTCGGATGAATGGTGGCCCTGAGCAAACCAGGACTAATGGACCCTTTCAAGTCAGAAAACACAGATAGGGTGGTAGTCCAAAGCATGTGACTCCACTTCAGTATTTCTGACTTTGGGAACTGAGTTCTTTGGTGGAAAACAGAGCTGTCCTGTGTATTCTACTATTTGGCAGCATTGCTAGTTTCTTCCCATTAGATGCCAGCACCACTGTTACTATGGCCAAAGTCTAGGGACATCATTGTCCTAGTAATACCTCAGAGGGCGGTCACCAGCTGGTCTACCACTGATTAAACAACAGGCTCCCTATTTTTGTTTGTTTTCTTTTTTTGTGTTTGTTTTCTATATGCTGCTAAGAAAGAGGAGAAAAGAAAAACTAAACAATCTACTTGACTTAATAATGATTCAAAGCCTGATTTCTATCTCATAAGTTATTGAAATTTGGAAAAATGTAGGAATTTGCCCATGTCCTAGTTAAAGAGTGCTTTGCATGATGAGTTCCCTGTATCTTTCTCTCCATTACCTGCTCTTCTGCTGGCAAGGAAAACTCATCAAATGCATCCACTGTGAAATGTCATTAAAATTATTAGAAGATCTTGTCAGGCAATAACTTCTGCGATGTTTAGGATTGACAGTGTGGTTCTGTAGGCAACTAGACATATGGAGAAATAGAATTTATGAAGTCAAGAGTTATAGGGACCTCAGACTGGGTGGTCGCTGGAGGGATGAAGACAGAGATCTCAGATCAAGGTAGGGGTATGAGAAGAACAAACTTGGGCTTTGATACTGAGGGGTAGATGGATGGACTTCTACCATCCCGGGGAAATCCCATCTTAAGCGTTCTTGTCAAGAAAGAAACAGCTCTCTGTGTCTCTGTCTCTGTCTCTGTCTCTGTCTCTGTCTCTCTCTCTGTGTCTCTCTCTCTGTCTCTCTCTGTCTCTCTCTCTCTCTCTTTCTCTCTCTCTCTCTGTGTGTGTATGTTGAGAACATCTAGATGAAGAAGGCCTAGTTTTTATAAAAAGTCTAAAATTGAGAGAAGAGCTTAAAGGTTTTTGTATCATGTGTTTTAATATGTTGGGGAAATAGTGTTTATTTAATTCCTAAAAGAATAAAAGAAGACTAAGAAGCAAATAGTGCACCCCACGGTAGAGGGTAGAGGTCAGCTCAGGGTAGGCAGTAGAAGTCACAGAACAAACTTGAACAATGCAGTTATAAAAAGGAGGAGAACTGCCCCTGCTTATTTTCTCTGCAAGTTTTACATAAATAGATTTTCGGTTCTCAGAGAGTGGAAGAACAATAACAGATGTTCAGTATGAACACATGGTACCACAGTAAAAATGATTTGAAAGGGATTTTGATCGTCTAGACTCGCAGAGACATTGCTCTAAATGTTCCCACATAGGAAAAAAGTGTGCTTCTAGTAGAAGACACCTATTAATATGGCAAGAAGTTGGCAGTTTTCTATGTGAAGAACCTGAGCAACACGGCTCCAAGTGAGTGAGTTCTTCCAGGCTCTCGAAGACAAAGTGTAATGGCTAATCTTGGCTGTCAACTGGACAGCATCAAGAATCAGCTAATACCCAAGCTATCGGGCACACCTGTGAGGGCTTTTCTTGATCAGTTTACTTGAATCAGGAAGACGGGGACATCACAGATTACCAGAAACTGGTTATCGTAGAGAAACTATGAGGATTCTGTCTTTGAGGAAGCCCCATGTGTGAGTTAGTGGTGGGAGAAGGAACACAGGCCAAGGATGTTCATGACACTCACTGCTGCTCACTGTCCGTAAAGTGCAGGTCCACCTTGAGCTGAAACTCGACCTCGCTCAGTGCATCTTCTACCTGAAAGAGAAAGACCAAGCAGTTCAGCAGTCAACTAGTAATCTGGTCGGGACGTTTAACTGACTGTTTCGTTAAGCAGAAAAACAGAATCGTGGTATAAAGTGCCACAGATGTGTAGTGAGAATCTTTCTGCGTACCCTGTGGAATTCTGGATAAGCAGGGTACTTAGGAATATTAGATGGAAAATGGAAGGAGTAGATTTATACAGCCACCCTGGTAAAAGTATATTTTCAACAATTATTAAACAAGCATCCTTATAAGACTCAATCTTCATTGTCTGGTTGAAATACAGACTCACCTAAGCAGTAAGCCTCTAGGGATATTTACGAGGGTTTATTTAACCTCTGGTGTATAAATGAAAGATCGTCCTGGTTAGATAAATTGAATTGGAAAGACCCGTCACGAGTGTGAGATGGTACTTTCCCTGGACAAGTATCCTGAACTACATAAAAGGGAGAGGCAGGCTGAGCATTTGCATGTACTGATTGCTCCCTGATTCCTGTTTGTGGGTACAACGTAACCAGTTGCTTCAAGTTCCTGTGACCTTAATTTCCCTGCTGTGATGGGCTATGCTTGAACTGTGAGCTGGATAAATCCTTGTTTTTGTCAGCTTATTTTTATCACTGAAACTGAAAAGGGGGAATTAACATAGTCTTTCTCGCAAGCATTTTAGGTCTCATTTTTGTATGGATTTGACATGGATTCCAGGCTTGAGTAAGAGACTAAATAGCCCCTGCTAGGGGAAGAATGGTGGAGTAACCTGTCAGCAGAATGAGACTTGTGCAGTAATGCATGACATTACCACATACACTCAAATGTCCCCACCCATGGCTGGCAGCACCATCCACATGTTGTGGGGAGGAAGCTGCCATTCACTCTGTTTAAGTAATTTCCAAGGTGACTCAAGCTCCTTCAACTTTATGAACTCTTTCCCTCAATTTTAGTTTTATCCATGTGTTTATTTTTACATTAAAAGGGGGAGAAGAGATAATTCTTCCCATATGTGACCCCCAAATACTGTTCTCAGGTCTTTTATATGCTATACACCAGTCTTCATGATCTGTACTCTGTGGGTTTCCTTGGTATTGGTGCTGCCCTCGTGCCATAGGGCTTAGATTCCTGTCTTCCTTCTGCCTGGCTGAGGCCTGCCTCTGCAACTCACAGTGAGTTACTTCCTTTCTGTCTTCACATTCAGCACTTCTGAGTACAATAGCTTGTTTTCAGCTCATAAATTGGAAACCCAAGAGCTAAATCCGTGAGCCAGGCACATTTTATTTAGTCCCCAAGGTATTTTAAAAAAATGTTTTGAACAAGTTGCAAATGTTGAAAATTCAGGTAATTCGCATTCACATTCCTATTGTGGGTTTATAGCTGTTGGAGGAAAAAAAAAATCTTTGGATCTGGCAAGGTAGGGCTGACATTTGTTAGCTCTGTTTGGATCAGGCAAATCCTTCAAATACCATGGGTTTACACACTATGGTGCTTCTCTACTTGAGGCAAAGCACCCTGACTATTTTCTTGCCATATGTCTCCCCTAATCTCCTCATCATTAAGGAATACATTAGTTCTTATTCATTGTAGACTCCAACTTCCAGGAATAGTGTCCTGCTACAGAGGCTGTGTGTATTCATCTTTGAGGAATAAAACTGTTCTCCCACATTTGCATATTTTGATTTTTCTTTCTTTACAAGAATACCCTCATCCCATAGGAACAGACATCGCCCATCCAAAGGTTTCTTTGTAAATGTCTTGTTGGATAAGCATAATTCAAGCAGATACATACGGATAGAATTTATCTTTAGGCCTTTGTGGTTTAAAAAATTGTTATTTTAAAAAATTATTTAAAAACTAACATTTTACCAAATCCAGGGGCTATAAATAACTTGTTTATTTTGCATAACCACAAATCCTGCTTCATACACAACCAAAGGGACTCAAGCTCTCACCACAGGTTCCCTGGATATAAGATGAGAAAAGTAAATCCCCTAAATGCCTTCTGAGCAAGCACTGAGTATTGAGAACTTCCTGTGAATACTAGATTTTACAGGCCGCAATTCTGTGAGGACTGAGACTAGACCGAGCCTGATTATGACTTTCATTTGTTTCCCCATAAGCCTTACATGCAAGATAACTGCACATACATGTTTATAGAAGCCCATATATTATAATGGCAAGATACCTACATATGTATGTTTATCACAGTGACTTATTCCCCCACCCCCAGATCCACTGTAGCCTGCAAGCTGAGGGGGGCAGCTTCTAAAGTCAGAATGCACGCATACAAATCCTGAATCTATTTATTGAATCTCTGTTGGTTCTTTTCTTTCATAACATGGGAGTAAAATAATTCCACTTACTCTACAGCATTATACTCAGTGAACTAAATAAGAAAGTATACAAAAAGGATTGGTCAGTTTCAAATAATACAATTTGTTATGGTTGATGTTATTTCTACTTTACTACTGAGATTGAAATTCAGAGGATAGGTTCTCCCAATGCATCTTCATGGTGGTCAGGAATGCTCTTTGGAAACTTCTTGTTTAAACCATGGCATTGTCACATCTCTAGTGGTGTGACAGAGACAAGTCACAGCTCTAAGTCTCTGAATGCTCATCTATCACGTGCAGTTGAGAAAGCTCCTCATTACATTGCAGTGACTCAATGAGAAATTACATTCAGCAAAAATCCCAATGGAATTCCTCTAACAAATATGAGATGCTCTTGGTGATAAGACCTTTTGGACAGCCCTTATAGCTAGACCCAGTTTGTATCATTATCTAAAAGGAGCTTTACTTCCCTCAACTACCTCGGGCTATCACTGGTATCTTCGGGAGTATGACACACCCTAACAGTCCATTTCTGCTGACTGTTGTATGCATGGAGTGCTCCATCTCCCAGGTATAACTGAACTCAGCTCTCTAGGCTACCTTTGCCTGTCATGTGGATCAGCTTTTGGCTTCCTCCATTTCTCAGATGTTGCTGTCTTTGTCTTGAGACTCATCGATAGCCACAGAGCCAGCAGAAGAAACTGCCTTCATGCCCTTGGTCTCATTTACAATACTTGTACCTTGGTCAATCTCATCCCTTTTCCTTTGGATTAAATCTCCAAGATTGTTGCCTCTAGAACAAGGTAAATAGGCTGCGTTCAGTGAGATGACTATGGTTGCCCACAGCATATCCTGAACTCTCTTTTTGATGTTCACATCTGTGGCGTTCCTGTGCCACTTGATAAAATTTTTGAAACCCAGTCCCTGTCACCCTAAATTTGCCATTGACTCATCTATTATTTTCCAGTGTACTGTTGTTCCAGGTCCTAAAGCTTTCAAGTGTTTTCTGTGGGAAGACCGCCAAAGCCTTCTTGCTCCAAATCAACTTAGCCCCTACCCTCCTAGTCTCTGAAGCACTCACTAGATTGGCAATGAGCTTGGGAACTAGCATTTTGAAAAGCATTACCTAGCTTCTGTCCTATGAGTGTACAAAGGAATCTTCCTCTAGAGATTTCCTATACCTATGAAACAGTGGTGCTCAACCTTTGTAATCCTGTGAGCCTTTAACACAGTTCTTTGTACTATGGTGACCTCCAACACTATAATTGTTTTTGTTACTACTTTATAATTGTAATTTTGCTACTGCCATGAATCATAATGTAATTACCTGTGTTTTCTGATGGTCTTGGGCTACCCCTGTGAATGGGTCATTTAACCTCTAAAGGGTGACAACCCATATAAGAACTCTGCTATATAATTTTGTTCATAATCCCTTTTTGTTATAATCGTTCCCTCTCCTTCTTCATTGGGTTAAGTATCTTCTTGTTTAATCTATACATCTTCATTGACTTGACTGCTGAGAATATAGTTCTCATAGTTCTCCACATGTGAACTATCATTAGACAATGGAGATGCTCAAGCATATTTTTCTGCTTTATTTACCCTGACAATGGCTTTGTCTCTGTTTATGAGTCTGTTCTTTTCTCTGGCTCATTCTACCAATCCTCTGTCTTCTTATTTTGTAATTTTCCCTAAAGCATGTACATCATTACAACATATATGAATAAAATACTCTAGGGCTTCCACAGTCACTGTGAAATGTCCCATCAGATTCTTTGGCTTATAGTTAATTCTCTTTATATTCCATACTTCATTTTGGTTCTCATCCATGACCTCACTAAAGAGACTGGATCTTATTTTCTACAATGTGCTCATTGGATAAACACCCATTATTCAAATGAGTATTTTCCAGCATATTGCTGAATGCAGCTGACAGTACATTTTCTGGCCACTGGCTTTACTTTATGGCAACCCTTTAGTTTCCATAAATCAATAGATACATATTTGAAAGGAACTAATATGTTCATATTTCATCTCCAATGCAGTATTTCAGACTTGTCCTGTTCGCTTGAGTCACTACTGCTCGAGCTATAGTGATTGGCTGAAACACTTCTTGATACCATATGGATTATTCTTAAGACAATAAATATTAGTTTATAGAGAAAAGCAAGCTTGCATGCAGAAGAAAACATTATATCTTGAGAAACATGCTCTCTATTCAGTGTCAGTCTGCTATAACTCACAAGGTTGAAGCTGCAGGGCTTTAAACTGTTAAGGATGGGAGCCGACTATGATGCAGCTGAGATGGGATGATGTTTAGATAATGCATGGGTGAATCTCATAGGTAAAGACCAGCATCAAAGCACCAGGCATACGCTCCTTTTTGCTACTTTCTCTCCAGCATATAGTACAGACATTGTGAGCATTCAGAAATCCTTCTCTGGAGAGCTATGTGAGTTAATTTGCAGCAGTTTTTGCTGTCAATGAGGTAAGTCAGGCCGGACCTCATTACATAGATCATAAAAGATGTGTCCAGGAAGCCAAGGGTTGGAATACAGGCAGAGTTTTCTGGTTAGGTGTCTGCTACATAGCAGGGGCAGGGAGGGCGATGTTAGCCAGAGTATTCTTGGTTTACTTAAAGTACTGTTCTTGATAGCATAAATTCTTTCATTGTAGAATAATCAGCCAGGATGTGGCCACAAAGATTCAAGTTGTTGACCCAGGGAATAAGAACAATAAATTCTAGAGGCCTAAAGGGGAACATTTTAGTCAAGCACCTATCAAAAAGAACAATGTACCAAGCTTGGGGCTTCTCTTCCTCCTCTCTGCTCTGTCCTTTCTCTTTGTCTGATGGGCTCTACTACTTATTTCTGAAAGGAAGCTCCTCTGTGAGTGATTGCCAGCCCCAGAACTTGAGCACCCCCAAGTTCTTTCCGTATACATGGGGCCCTTGATTTTTCAACCAGCAATGGGCAGCCTTGCTAAACAAGACATAATACTTCTAATTTGCCTGCTAACTGAGCTATCAGTCCTTGAAGACAGAGGACCTTGTCACCTTCTTCTACTTCTGTTTTTCATCCAATGACCTAACCCAGAGCTTGAAAAGAGCAGGTAAGCCAAGACATCTTTTGAGGAATTCCTGGGCACCATGCTTGAGCAGAGGTACATAGGAACAAGAGAGAAGTGACTTCACGCAACTGAGGCTTTATGGAGTGAGTGGGCATGTGAATGAGAAGAAGAAAACAAATGCTTCAGAAGTAGGTGAATATCTGAACCATAAATTCTTACCAGATTTCAGAATCAATCTGTAGCCTCTCCTTCACTCTTGTGGAATCCAGCGTAAGAGGGAAAGGTTTAATCAAGAAAGACAATCTCTTGTGGCTGGCAGATCAAGACTTACCCTCTCACCATCTAAGAGCAAATGAACCCGGAAGAGCATGGCATCATTTATGGACACTTCTTCATTTCTGTATAAGATCTGGAAGACACGACTGTGCACAACACTCTCATGGACACAGGCTGAATGCAGGCTGCTGCTCTCTGCAAAACAGGAAATCAATAGGAAGCCACGCACTCCAGAAACATGCTGAAACTACAATACCATCAGGTGTCTTTCTGGTCTTGAGAACACTTAATTCTAAAACTTAAGATCACAAATGGGTGATAGTCCATCACTGGAGTAAACTATCTCACCAAAGAGCCTTGATCAGTGCCTTATAAGCCACATGATTCTGGTAAAGTCACTCTTGCTGTAAGCAGTATACCTTTCTGGAAGTTAAAACCTTCACAATCTCTCACCTGATCACATGAATCCATTCACCTCCATCCAGGAAACAAGAAATATGGTTTATGAAGTAGAGAAGGTGCCCTGTCTACAAAGACTCCCTAGTGTTTACAGAGCCCATCCTCTATTCCCCCACACACACTAATGCTGTCATAGTCTTTGTGATCTGAGGAATGTTCTGTTGAGAAATTTAGGCAAATATTAGATTCTAATCATACTTCTTTATCAAGCACATGAATGAAACACATTATGTTGGAACTTCAGTGTGTTCTGTTTTCTATTTCATAATCAATAAAAAATTTCAATGTTAATTCAAATAAACAGCAAAACTAATCTGCATCCATTGCCCAGGGCCATCATGTGCATAAAATAGGTACATGCCTATGCTTACCATATATATTTCAGAGGGTAAAAGCACGTAATAAGTTAAGATAAATAATGTTAATATTTATTCAAGGCAGTGATTACTTATTTGTAATAGCATACATCTATAAAGCTATAAAGCAATCTTAATAGCTTCCAAAGAACTTTAAATGTGCCTTTTCTAATCTCCAAGAAATATTCTTATAAGTATGCTCCCAAATTAGACGCTAGTGCCTCCTTATTTTCTTATTGGGAATTGAAGGCTCATATTTATACCAAATTCATTGGCTCAAATATAAACTTCAAGTGATATTACTTGAAGATAGCTGTGAGAATGATAAGGTTGTAAATGGCCTGGCAGAAATGATGATATCCTAAAGAGGCAGTTGTGGCTCTCAATCTGGCTATACAACTATTGGAACAACGGGCCTGAAGAACTGGGAACTTCCTTGATAATAGCATGCTGGGAGAAGGAAAGAGCTCCAGTCAGCCTGGAGAATCTGTCTCCCTAAAAGATAGTACATAGAGTTCTTACAACTTGTCAGACCATTTAAGAAGGTAAGACTGAAACCCAGATAATGATGGACCCATGGTGCATGGGACCACACCTTGAAGGATTGTTAGATAAAGTGCATAGGAACATAGTTCTCACCCCCTATTTAAATGTCCATCTCACTTCAGGACTCCAAGATAGACTGAGGGTCTCCTTGCTTATCATTATTCTCTTTTCTGGTGTGGACAGATTGAATACTTTCTACTTTTAATTGGCTTATTAAGAATGGGAAGGTGACTGACCTAACACAAGGCAGAGATTGTGAACCTTAACTTCCAAGTTCTGTAGCAAGGCCGCAAAGGGTACACCCTTGTGAACGAGATACTTTTACTTCTAGAAAGAGCCCAAAGAATGAACCACTCATTTCTTCTACAGAGTGACAGAGCAGAGAACTTTTAAATCTATCAGTTTAGAGTCCTGAAAGTCCAGCCATTCAGATATCCTGGTTTCAGACACCCATTCTCCAAAGTTGTGAGAAATATATGTCTGTAACATTATTTTTTTAACAATTGCCTTTGTTAAAACATTCACTATGGAAAGGTACCATGCAAGATTGTCCTCATATCTGTCTACCGAACAGAAAATGAAGCTCCAGGTGATTGATGAAATTTACTACATTCCTGGTAAAATGTTAGTACTCTAAAAAGCACAAAAATGGAATAGGATTGTGGGAGATTAAATGTGAGTAGTTACCCACAGGCTTTGAACTATAATCTCAGTTGGTAGCATTGTTTAGGCAGGTTTAGGAAGCCCTGGTGGAGGAAATGTTACTGGAGTCAGGCCTTTAAAGTAAAGACCCTTACCTACATTCATTTTTCTACTCTCTCTATTTTGAAGTTGGAGTTGAGGATGTGAGATCTCTGATTCCTGCTCTACCTACCATGCCTGGTACTTGCTGTCACTGACCCCAACCCTGACCCCACCTAACCTTCTGGGACTGTAAGCCAAAATAAATTTATTCTTCTATGTGTTCTAAATTCCACTGAGACCAAGTTAGTTTCAAGTTAATAGAACTTTTAAATAGAATCTCCTCTATGTATAGATTCCTCTGTTTTTATTGCCTGAACATTTTATTCCTTACCTCTTTCCACTTTCCTTCCCCTGTCAGAGCCTGGCTGATCTATAAGTCAAACCAACAACTTGAAAGCTGGATGGATGGAGTAACTACCTTGAAGGTCATAGCAGCATGCGCCATCTTCTGCCAGGGGGGACAGCTGGCAAAAAAACACAGCCAGTTTCTTTTCTGGGGAAGCGACATCATCTGTTATCACAGCAGCTTTTCCTATGAAATATTGCCATAACCACACTGATCAAGGGGGAGTACTGTGGATAAAAAGACCAAACAGACCAGGATCCTACGACCTGGAACATCCATGGGTTGGTACACAGTGATGGCATTTTGGCTATGTTGAAAATGGGCTTTCTAGATAGTTTCAGTTGAATTCACTGTCATTACATAGGCCTTTAAGGACAAATGTCTCCTGACTTAGATCAGATTGGCAAATGAGGGTATAGGATACCATTTGTCATCACTGAAAATCCCAAAGCCCCAGAACACCTTCTTCATCCCAAGACAGGCATTTAGCAGATTTCCATTTCCAACATCACTCAACAAGGGATTATGTGCTCATTTATAAGGGAAGGTACACCAGTCACAGGACATCCTCCTTGGAAGTGAACACCATTGTGACTATACCTACGTATTCTCCTCCAGTGATGATAGTCCATGTGTGGATACCCCAACCTTTTTTGTTCCTCTTATAATAATGAAGGGAAAACAATTCTCTTCTTGGCAAAAATATTTCCTAAAGTATTTTACGTTGGATCCTCTGCTCTTTTGGGGTATGTTTCCCTATAAGACTGGGGGATCCATTCACATCATCAATGCATCTTCTTACTCTCATGACCAGACACACAGAACATGGAAAGGGTAAAGTATATAGTCTGTATCATACAGAGACCTAAAGCACAATGGCCTGATTTGGTGACAAAGGTCTATAATCCCAGCTTCACAGGAGGCAGAATCAGGATAACTGTATACCTGCCTGAGCTACAGAACAAGTTCAAGTCCAGTTTGGGTAACTTGGTTAATATTCATCTCAAAGCAAAAATTCAAAAAGAACTAGAGAAGTATCTGAATTGTAGAAAAGTTATGTGGACTACATAAAAGATGAAGCCATGATACCACCACATAAAAAAAGAAAATTAATGCACATGTTACAGAGCTGTCCTCTATTCTCATTTTGGATATATTTATGAATACTGAAATTTCCTCATACAACAGACCTACTCTAAGTACACTGTAAGAGGACGTACACTCAAGTCTTCCCAAATACTTCTCTCCTTCTCCATGTTAGAGATTAGCGCCATGTATGAGATGCATAAGGGCTTTAATTAATAAAAGGACAGGTACAGAGACATACCTGAAGAAGAAAAAGGAGGAGTAGAAGAGGAGAAAGAGGAAGAAGACAATGACAATGATATTTGGGGAAAGAAGGTGACATGTAGCAAAGTGAACAGGGTAGAGAAATGCCTTCATTCAGATCAAAGAGCAAGAGAACAAAGTTTTATGACTCGATCTTTCCATTTCCCCCTATTATGAGTGAAATGAATACTTATCATACCTATAGACCTTGGAATGTTTAAAATTCTGATGAAGGTCCTTATCTGCTGAGACAGTCCTCATACACATCAGACACACACAATCTTGGTGGGAGGAGCTCTGTGAGCATGGATGACAAACTGGAGCTGCCACTCATCTAGTAGAATTCAATGACAAAAGGACACTCACTAATCATTTACTCCTGATCTTGGCTCTGATTGAACATAGGACTTCTGCAAGCAATTAGGTTGTGAGAAATGATCAAAAAGTCAAAGATACCCACCAGATCCCCAGGCTAGAATCCAGCTAAGTGGGCACTGTGACATGCACTAAATAAAATACCAAGACTACACCTCTGAACTTTCTTGAATTCAACCCATATTCTGTGAGAGAGTGCTGCTTCCCCCCATTAGAAAACACAGTTTTGGAAAAATCATCAGCTGAGTGTGGAAGTCCCTCCAGGATGTCAGAAGAAGAAAGACTGCTCAGAACAGGGTCTTAGTCATTACGAAACCCACGCCTACTAATTTTCTGGATGTTTGGACTCGGGCAGGTAACTGAATCTGAGCTCAAATAACACAAAAAACTGTCCTTCCTAGTTTCCAGGAAATGATGGACAAGGAATAAAGTTTTCAACTGTAAAATTCTCAAAACTCCGATTTCCAAGTAGGAGCAGGGTTAGCACAATGATGACTGTAGGCTGTTCGTTTTCTGCTTGTTCCAAGAAAGATGAAAAGATGAAACAAGATGATTACTTTTTTCCGCCAAACCTTTCAAGGAAGACACAAAGCAAAACCACATTGATAAGTGAATTCAAACTGTGATTCACATGCTGCTGACTGGTGGGATTGGAGCACATACTGTAAATGATACAGGTGCCCATTTGATAACTGAACTAGCAGCAACATGGTGGAAAAGCAGGAACTCATGAGGATCACAGAGGGCGTTGTTGTTGTTGTTGTTTTATTTTTGTTGGTGGTGGTGGTCTTTTTTTTTTTTCTTTTTTGGTCTTATTTGTTCAGTTTCTTTGTTAGTTTACAGTTTGGTTTTGGGTTTGTTTTTGTTTTTGTTTTTGTTTTTTTTTCATTCTCTGTGAAATTTATAGAAACATTAGGAAGAGCAAATGTTTCTATCCAAATGATACCCAGATATGGTGTTGAGCAGGGAGGGACTATTTGTTCCCAGAGTGCAAGGAAGCGAAGAAAGTAAAGACCAACATGAGAAACCCTCAATACTCTGTGGCCCAGGCCCTCTTGGGTAAAGGCTGTTATGACTGCACTAGGACCTGTCTCCATGTGATAGAAAGTTTGCATTGTGTAGAGCCCCAGCTGAATATATAAGGGTGTTAGGTATGTTTTATGGTATAATTACATATTACCACAGATTGGGAGGTTTAGAATGCACAGGAATTTGTTGACTCAGCATTCATGGCACATGGTACTGTGTACCCTTTTGTAATGGTAGCTATCATTCCCACAAAGTAGAGCCTTAACTCTGCTGTCTTTTAATGTCCCAGGGTACAAAACTGTTATGATAACCAAAGTTTGTTGTCAGTTTCAGAGATGATAAATATTCAGAGCACAGTGACACCTAAAGAGCACAGAGCAGGGACTCCAGAGATCTAAACAGCTGCTTGGACCAGCAAGGAGCTCACCTAGGTCATGGGCATCCTCATGAGCTCTAATTCTACTCATTCCTGTAGATTTGGTTGTCAACCCAATGTATAGAAATGAGAAGCTGATCAGATCCAGCATATGGAAAGTAGCTACTTTAACTCTGTAAACTCAGGACTTTCTGCCCAATGTGGGATGGGAGAAAAGTATTTCTGATAACAAGGAATTTATAACAAGCAGTTATCTGGGATACTGAAACCATGTAGTTCTAATGGTGCTTGTAGTTTGGGAAGCATACCTCATTAGTGACATATCAATAACGGATTGCCAATTTACTATACTTCCATGGCTATACTTCGTAATATATGTTTTATTATACCTCAATGACTATTGACCATTTTTTGTTGTTTGCTATTTGAAGTACTCCACTGTGGATGTGATGCTGAGTATTTTACATCTATAGGTATGAGTGTAAGTTAATGCCTCTCATATATACCCAGATTAATATATTTTATGACTTTTAATAAACTAGATCCATTCATGCATAGACTTTATTTATTACTGACCCAAACACATCAGGTCTAAGCAGAACACTGGGATTCCTTATAGGGTTCCTGTGGTGTATGTCGGATTTACACTACTTACTGTCTGTGAATGAGATCTTTGATTCAACTCAGTGAATAATTTCCCATTAAAGAATGCAGCATTGTCTATGATGCTGCATTATTTGCAACATTTCATGAAGCATAATTGAAAACTGTTAATAAAAGTGACATTTTATGTACACAAAATTGAGTTGGAAAACAGACATTTTCAATAACTATATGGTTACAAAACTACTACTACAATATGTTATAAGGAGAAGACAATTTTATTTTTCCCCACAAAGTCTGTTTTCCTTCCTCTTTCTTTGTTTTATGATAGCTTATTTTAAGGTGCATGGTATACAGCATGTTCTCAGCAAGTTTTTTATTAATTTATAATTTGATACTTTTTGGATAGTAACTTATGGGAACATTAAACCCTCTCCTTTCCTCCTTCCATTGCTCCACTGCTGTCTTCTTTCTCCACACCAAGTGCCCATCCACTTTCATGTACTCTTTTCTTTTCTTTTTCTTCTCTCTCTTTTTCTTTCTTTCTTTCTTTCTTTCTTTCTTTCTTTCTTTCTTTCTTTCTTTTTTTCTTTTTTTGCTTTGTGAAAAACAGGGTTTAAACAGGGTCACTAGTGTAGACATGGGTGTGAAGTATGAATGCCCATGGCACAAGAGTGACTCATCACTGAAGACGATGTCTTCAATTAGCTCAATGTGGTAGGTAGGGGCAGCCAGGATGCCCTCCCTATTTATGACTGAATATTCAGAGGTTCTAGAATACAGCTAGGAGCTAGCTTCAGATTGGTCATCCAAGGTCTAACGTTTTACATGCTCTGTATGCATCCCTTCTGTATCACATTGATTTTGGTGGTTTGAATAGGAATAGACTCCATAGCCACATGTGTTTGAATGCTCCACTCATATGGAGTAGCACTGTTAGGATGTGGGACCTTGTTGGAGTAGGTGTGGCCATGTTATAACAAGTCTGTCACTGTGGGGACAGGCATTGAGAGATCTCCTATACTCAAGCAAAGCCCAGTGTGGCACAGTCTCCTTTTACTTCCTGTGGATCAAAATATAGAACTCTTGGCTCCTTCTCCAGCACCATATCTCCCTACCTGCTGCCATGTTTCTTGCTATCACAATATGGCATAAACATCTGAAACTGTAAACGAGCCCCAATTAAATGTTTTTCTTTTTACGAAGTGTCATGGTAATGTCTCTTCACAGCAACAAAACCCTAACCAAGACATTGATTATATGAGCTTTCATTTTATTCATAAGGAAATTTATGAACATGTAGCTTATTATGTGTTCAACGTCAAATGTTAATAGCAGGGTGGCTCAATTGTGTTGTGGTGGTTGTTGTTTCATGTTCCTATTTCTTGACATGTTTACTTGATCTTTCACAATTCAGCTACATAACCATATTGGCAAAGTGCTAGACCCTTTTCTCTTATTGCTGAGAATATAATGGAAAGGGATGATCTCTAATACTTTGCCCGTTGATTCCTAATTGCTTTCTCTCACATTTCACTTCTGGTGATCTTTCACATCTATTCTGTTTCATCAAAAATTCTAGAATAGTACGAGAGTAGACTTTGGTTATCAGAGCCACACAACTCTACATATTCTCAGTCAATAACCCCATTAGTCATTAATGAACACAAGGCAGAAGGAGGACAATTTGACAAAGTCTTCCCAAACCAGTGCCATGGTTCTAATGTTGAGAGTTTCTCACTCCTAATTTACTCTGCAAGGGAACGTCAATTTGGAAAGCAGGTTCTATATTCTGGCACAAATTCATTCTTGCAAGAGGGCAACTAAACCCAAGAGCTGAATTAAGACACGGTTTAAACATCTGGCAATAAGCAAGAACTCTTGCTGAAATTTGCTAGGGAGTTTCTCCCATCAACATTGAGTGGGTTTAATTGCTTAATTATAAGCCACAATGACCTGCCTATTAGTTTGAGCCGAGTCAGTCCAGCACTTGATAACACTTTATTGGTCAATAATATGCACTGCTCTGTATTCACAAAGGGAAAAGGCTAGCATGAAGCCTGGAGTACACTCTAGTCCTTCAACAGCCTACCAGCTGGGCTTCCTCCAAATTTGTTCCCATTTCTAAGCAGTCTCAAGTATTTCAATTTGCATTTCAGCAACAGAGTCAAGTGAATAGTCATATACCTTTTTTTTTTAAGGACAGATTTGAATTGAAAAGTGTGGGTTTGCTCTTGGCATTGGGATCTATGGATCTATATAGTGTTTACGTGTGCATTAAACCTCTTCCACTCTGGGCCTCAGTTTTTCTTAGCTGTGAACCGTGACCAGGAGAGGGGAGAGTACCACCAGCTCAGGACGGGTCTATGAAAGTGCTTGTGTAGGATATAACATATGATGGATAGCCAAAATTGTTGAACAGACATGCTATTTGATGAAATTAGCAACTAGTGTGTTATAATGTGGTCAACTACAGGATTTTACCAATAGAGCTATCATGGGAGAATGGGGGTAGTCTGGTAGAGAGCTTAGGTATTTTGTTGGTTTATTTGTTCATTGTTTATACGGAAAAGAAAGAAGACGGAATGCACAGTGGGCTTTGCTCAGATGGAGCACAGAAAAGCTCTCTAGTAACACCTGGAGGAAGGACTCTAGGGAAAAATTCTTTAAATCTTTTATCTTTAGTTCCTTTACAGGCACAGCCAGCACTGGGGATATTTCAGCTCTGCACAGCAGTGAGTGTTGTCTTCTACCACAATAGACACAGACAAACACATGTACACACTATCTCATTCTGGAACAGAAAGCATTTAAGTGCATGTTGTTTCCCTCCTTCCATTCAGGCCCCCTTGGCTTCTTCAACAACTCTTACCTCAGTGTGCCAGGCAACAGTTCCTTGATCCATTTATTTCTACTTTACTTTACCATACTCTCTTCTCTGGGGAATCTGAGTTGACTCCAAGAGTTAATATATATTTTATTTATGAGATAAGAATTGTAGCCCCCCCTCTTTCTGAGCAGGGATGATGCTTTATGTGTTTGACCTTTATGTCAAAGATAGACACTGTGTCCAAGGCAGACCCTCCCATTGTGTTTTGCCACATCTATGGAAGTGAGCTACATGCCAAGTGGAGAATCGAGCTTGGTGATGCAATCTCTCTTTCCAGCTAAGTTAGCATGCTGACCTGCACTCCGCATAAATACATGTTTCTTTGTAAACAATACAATAGGTATGAAATATGCCTAAAACCACAGCATGGGACTCTCTGAGGATAGAATTATTATAGTTCCAACTTTAAATCTTAATACATGCATACACATATATACACTCACATGCACATGTATATACAAAGGCATGCACATTCATGTGTATGCATGCACATACACACACATACACAGAGAGAGAGAGGGAGAGAGAGAGAGAGAGAGGTACATTTCTGTTAATAAGTCATCAGGAAACTCAGCAATTGTGAAACAAAGAGCCCGCTTATGTGATTTGGGCCTTCCTGGACCATCTGTCGCAGCCATATGCTTCCCAAGGAGAACTAAGTTTAGCTGCAATTGCAGCTAATCAAACATTTGTAAGTGCTGCAGTGTCCCTGCCTGAACATGACTGTTGTAAGGAGCACAGTGATGCTCTCTAGCTCATGGTGACTTTGGCCTAGGTCACAGAATCCAACAAAGAATCATGGTTTATTACACAAATAGCTGGGTTTCCCACAGTTACTACTGAGCAAGCAGTATCATGTGGCTACCAGTATCCCAAAGGTTTCCTGTAGTGGCTTGGCATAGTCCGGCCCAACCCAAGCCTTGGATGAGCTGTCACATCATTGTATTCTTCTGGCCTCTCCTGCAGTGCCTCATTTTTCCTCAATTGCCCCTCCCACCTTGAGAAATAGTGCACATACCCAGCTCTGTTGTGTAGTACAGAGTAAAAATAGATGGTCAAGAGATACGGCATTCCATATAGTATTGTTCATCATAATGCATGCCAGGCATATCCCACTAGGCACAATCCTTTATGAGTTCTGGGAAACCTGAAGGCCCAGGAGAGGGGGAGGGGGTCGATTTGGCTATAGTAGAGACAGATACCGAAAGTGATAGACATCAATTATTACAATGGCCCCTACCTGCTGCCATTGCTGAACATTCCCCCTTGTTAAAAAATAAGAAAGGTATTCCCAAACCAAGGTCATTCCACCTCGTTTTCCTATGCCTGCAATTATCATTTAATCTCAACTTTTCATGTTGTTGTTCTATAATACAAGGTGTCCTTAACCACTTGAACTTCAGAACAGTGGAGGGGCCACCAGAATTTATTCCCACTATTTAAAAGAGATGCTAAGTGATGACTTTGATATGTTGTTGCTCTGAATGTAGACTTTGGAGTTACTCTAGGGCCAGACATGTCTGATATTTTTTTTTATGGCCTCAGCTTTTCTTGTCAGCTTACATGTCTTAGGGACCTCACACAGTATGTAAGGAGCATAGTGACCTAGATTCTGAGGTCACTTTATTCAGCCCTATCCTTGGCTGGGCCAAACCATTATTTTTCCATTGGACACAATGGGCATGGAATGGAAGAGGTACTTGTTCTGTCCACTCTGGAACCCTTCTTGTTCTCAACTCCTCCACTTCCTACCTTAGCCCCAAGAAGCTTTTTTAACAGTCTTTGGAAATGGCTGAATGTTTGACAAGGTCCACTCACCGTGTTCCCAGTTCAGTGGCAGAAATTTGAGACATCAATGCAGGACTTGGTGTCTTCCCATTTCTCTAACCTATTTCAAGGCTATCAGGAACTAAGCTTTTAAACATGCTTCTCCAACCTAATGAAGTCAAGCCATCTGAAACCATGAGCCAAAACAAAGAAGCCCATACTTAAAAAGTGTTCCTGCCAAATATTGAACTTTCAGTGACACAAAAATACTTAATGATTTTATTAGTCATCATAGCTAAGGCCCCTCTTGGCCCTTTGTAAGCTATTGGCAGCAAGGATCAGGGTACTGCCTACTCTTCCTAATATAGTTCACATGTTCGTGGTTTGAAAGCTTAGTTCTCAGCTGCCTGTGGTACTTTATGATGTAGAACCCACCTAGAGGAGGCAGGTTGCTGGGTATAGATTTCAGGAACTGATTTATACTTGGTTACTTCTTGTTACCAATTCTGTTTCCTGGTCCGCTATGATGTGAACACTGCCTACTACCATGTTCCAAGCTGTTCCACAGTCCCTTATCTGAAATGATGCCCTAAAACACTCTGGAACCATAAGTACAAATAAATATTTTTCTCTCTTATGCCATTTCTGTGAGGTCTTTTGTCATGACAGTTCAGAGTAAAGCACTTGGCTTAAATATCCCTGTGCATCTCCAGAGGTCAGCCCTACCCGCTACTGAGCTGACCTACACATTTTCTCATGATCCCCAGCATCTTGTAATTATCTCCCCATATGTCTACATGAGTCATGTTACTCATCATACCTACCCCTGGGCCTGAAAAAATATACATGATTAATGATTAAAATGTCCTAGCTATTTTTCATGTCCAATTTTACATATGAATTTCCTCCTCCTAGGTTAGGTCTTTTTTAGTGATTTTTAAATGTAATCTCCCTCTCTATAGTCTCTCATCAGAAATAAAACACACAGTAAAACCAAGTTGCACATCCTATCACCACTTCCTCCTTTAGGAAATAATAGTTGACTACAAGAATGTCTGTACTAGTATTTCTTTACTTCAGTGTGCCACACACTCTGTAGCACTGCCAAATCTAACTTCTACCCCGTTCAGTGCTGAAATACTTTTCAATCCAAGTGGTTAGTACCCTACAGCTTTCCAAATAGTCAAGATATCCATACTGAGCAACAAGGTTATTCAGTCTTTCCTTGGGATAATCTGTAACTTTGACATTGAACTTTCCTGATTTCTCCAGTCTCTAGTAGCAATTCTTTGCCTCCCTGCCAGTCATGAGTCTGTAAATTCATGTACTTGACTCCATAACAGCTCTACATTTTTGTCCATAAAGTATAATACCTTTTAGTTTGTATTTACTGACTTGTCTTTTGACTAGAATGCAAATTTTGAGAGAAGAAAAAAGTCTCTTATATGTTCTCCGAACATATGTATGTTATCTATGTATATCTTGCACATACAGTGCAGTTTAGCACATGGGAATTTAAATTTGACATTATAGCAAAAGAGGATTTATACATGAAAGAGATATCAGATTCCAGGTCTTTGGGCAAAATAGAACACAGGCTTTTCCTCAAGATCGTTATAGGGATGGTTGTGTGTACTATATTTACAAAATTCCTAGTCTATTGCTTGGTGCATGTAGCCATGCAGTCAACAGAAATTTATTAGCGCTATTACTACCAATCCCCGAAAGTGTGGGTCAGCTGTTGGCACATAGCTCAGAAAACTGAAGCAAAACCACATTGATTTCAAGGGAGATAAACTAGAACATTTTCAGGGCTCATGTCTTTTACTGCACCCTAAACTTTAAGTGTCGTCCTGAACTGTTTCAAACCAAAGCCGATGATAGTGCAACACAGGACTGAGGTTTTCAACAGCGCTTCCTTAAAAGGGAAAAGGTAATTCAATGGAGTCTGGAGATCATCCTTCTCACCCATCTGCATATTTTAGTTACTTAGACCCCAAGTACTCACTGAAATCTAAGTATGGAGTGGTGCGGCATTTCCCAGGCACTCAGTCCTGGCAACAAGGGGGATAATTTCAGATCCCATAGGCTTCAATATGTACAAACTAAACACTTTCTACAAAGAACCTAGTGAGAATTTGCTTAGTTATAAGGCTGTAAGTGTTACAAAATTAAAACTTAGAGGAAATGCAGCACACTTAAGTCGAGAACAAAGAAACTTAGAGCCTAGAAAGGAAAAAAATGAGTATTTCCCTGCATTGTTTCAATTGAAACTTGACAGAAGCCAGAATATCTTACAAATCCACATGAAAAGAGAAACAGAAGAATAAAGCTGAGGTATGGATTAATTGGTAAAGTGGTTCACCAAGAAAACATGAGGACTCATGAGGAGCCTCCAGAGTAGCCGCGTGGAAGTAGCTCAAAAACATTTCAATGATGGAGCCAAGCAAGTGTAAGCATAAATGAGTACATCACTACACCCCTGCATCTCAACTCCTCCAGCCATCAAAGGAAACATTGGGAGTTTCCAGCATCATGCTGTTGGTAAGTCTAATTATGGAGATGTGAAACCCAGTCTTAGCATGGAGAGCAAAGCACTACTAGCATATTAAACTTACAAGTTTAAAATACATATGATAAAACATTTACCTAAATGAAGTTAAAAGATAAAATACAAACGTATTCTACATAATACGTTAAATAATGATGGTCAAAAGTGTGTTTGATAGTAGGTATGGGGGCAGGGAGGATGACATAATTCCCTAAAGAAACAACAATATAAGCAAGCAACCTTATCCATCTTCAGTTCCCATAGCTCACACAAGCTGACTACATGTACAACTCATGCAAGTTGTTTCTTCTAGAGGAAGGGACACTAAAGTGTACACTGTAACATAGCTATAGCTAGATTATTAGACACACAGAGATTATATGCCAACAAGTTAGCTATGGCTTCTTCACTCAGATTTGAGTAGAAGTCTAAGACAGCTCTAGTCTTTTTATTATTATGGAGGAACTTTCTGTTAAAGGAGTTTCCCTGACAGAATGAATGAGTTGGCAAAGGAACATAGTGGGTGATGACTTTCAGAAAACCCTCAAGGTGAAGCAGAACCCTGACTTTTCTAGTCTCTTGGATATACTAGCATTAACCCATCCTTCTATGTTGTACACATACACAGTCCTCAAGCCCACATCCTCTCTGATAGGTCTCCTTTAGGGACCTATTATCACGTCTCAATTATTTTACTTTACCATTATGTAAGTTGCATCTCACCAGAAAGCTGAGGCATTCATAGCTGTATGGCATGGCTCTCATAGTTTAGCCCAATCCTAGGTATCCTAGGAGTGGGTCAGTTGCTTTCCCCAAGGGAAAGAAAAAATTGGCTTACTAAATTCTCCCAAAACAGTCTCTGTTTATTATCTGTAGGGGCTGAAAAAATGGCTCAGTAGTTATGACCAGTTGCTGCCCTCCCTGAGCTCAGTTCTCAATACTTATGTACGTGACTCAAAATAGCAATTATCATTGGAATATAGAAATAATACAGTTTAATCTGTATTAATGTTGGACTAAGTAGTAAAAAACCAAAAGCACGTTGTCTTATGTCAGGAATAAAACAGAAGTGTCCAGTGTTACTAGGTCAACTGAATGTAGTTCTAAAAGTGCTAGGTACAGCAACTAGGAAAAGGAGAAAACAATGTTCAAAAATTGGCTTTTGGTAGTAGATGATTGCAAAGAAATATATTTGATACTGAAAATGCAAAATCCATTGTGAAGCTTCATAGCTTTGGAACAACTAATGTATAAAAGTTCATGGTCTGCTTAGTTTCAGGGTGTGATAATTTTTTGATTTGCATGTTCTTCAAAAGAGATTCACCAAAAAGAGTCAGAAAAATAAAGTTAGTAGTCTTTCTTTGTAGATATTATAATTTTTAGATATAAAAATCTCTAAGGGCTTCAACGATATATTGTTAAAACTAACAATGCAAAACTTCATTTTACAAAATCAATATTCATAAATCTATAGTGCCTTAGCAAAAATGACAAAGTGTTGAAGACATCAAGAAAAAAAGTCATTAATAATTCTTACCAAAACATACACACACGCATGCACACACACACACATACACACACACACACACACAAATTCAACCAAAGAGGTAAGATGTAGAACAAAAGTAAATTTAGAAGCAAACACACTACATACATGTTCAGGAGTTAGGGGAATTAATAATCATTAAAATATAACATATAACACTGCACAAAGTAATCCAAAGACTCAGTAAAATGCTGATCCAAATTACAAATTCCATTTTCACCTCAAATGTCTTAAAATTCCTATACAACTCCAAGTAATTATGTACACCTATAAAAACCTTAGTAAAAGAATACTAGCACCATTACAGTATGTAAGTTCAAAATCTACACAAAGGTATAGACATCTAAATAGCCTGGCACATAGTAGAACAGATTTGGAAGCCCAGAAATAAACCTATGTGCTTTTCAATTAGTTGACTTTCCAAGAGATGTGAAAAATAAGCTAGAGGAAAGGACAGCCTCTTTAGTAAATGGGGAGCACAATATTCATATACAGAATAAACTTATTCTTATCTTTATTTTATAATCTATACAATGAGCAGTTGAATGACCTGAAAGTACAACATGATTAGAAAAAAAAACAAAAAACAAATATTTACCAAATTGGTTGCCAATTGGCAAATAGAGCTTGAACTCAGACCCTTGTTGTACTTTACAAAAACCATCCATGTACAAACCCCTACTCAAATAATAGCAGAAACCTCTTAGTTGTTCCATTGTTATCCACTTTAAAAGGTGGAATAATAATGTTATGGTGTATGCATCATTCTGGAAGCTCATACACAAAGCTCAGGTCAGTAGGATGTCTGCTGAGGGATGTGGGTGTTAGTTATCTAGCAAGCTGAGCACAGGAAAGCAGAGCCTTACACCAGAGCCTTCCCCCTGGGCATGCTAGAAGGCAAGTGATCCAAGAAAGTTGAGCAAAGGTCCATTGATAAGACCTGAAATTACAGGGAGGGGTGAAAAGTTCAATGTCAGTTACAGGTTCATAGTGTGGGGTTTATCAGGTAACCAGACCACAAATTCACAAGTTGGTTGGCTCCTTCATGTCACATGTATTGTACTGTGGGTCCTTTTACTGCTCTGGGGGCAATATGAGGATTAAACAAATCACAGACCTCCCTTACTATTAGTGGACATCACTACAGTAGGACAAAGGCAAATAGTCATTGGGCCCTTATACTGCTACCCATTAAAACATGTACCCACCCTTGTATTCTCTCATCAAATTTGTCGTAAAAGACCAGGCCAAGCCACAAGGACAGAATTCTTACAACTGCTCATGAATAAACCAGATTAACTTCAGTGAGCTTTGAGGGGGTTATGTAACTGACAAAGAGAGACAAGAGTGAATACTGTTATGGATTTATTTGCTTTTCGTTGACTTAAGAATCTCCATTTTGAGGTCACAAAGTTAAATCATACATTATAAGCATCCTTTCGTCCTTGACAACAATTCTGATATGTGCATTATGACAGATTTGCTCAGGCTCTTTGGCAGACTTTGCTAAAACCATCAAGTCAATTAGCACCTGCAGATATCTGGTGGGTGATTCAAACAAGATCAGAAGCTTGGCATGACTGCATTCATATTGTATCTGTTCCATTTGCTGTCTAATCTCTTGAGTCAGACTCTGTTCATTTCTAAATATAGGTAAGCAGATCTTCTGAGGAATGATTTACTCATAACTATAACACAGGGTTACCTTGACCTATTCTGCCTGTTGGGGTATAAGAGTGTTCTACCCAGTCTCACTCCTTTGTCAGTAGCTTAAGTATCTAAATCCGTCGGTTCAAATCAAGCAGTTAAGACCAGGACGTTTATGTAAGTTGATGACATCAGCAACAGGGAAGACTTGACATTTCCTGGATGATGGCATGTTTCAATAGCCTACCAAGCACAAAGCCAAGATGTCTGTGCACACAGTAAAAAACATCTTTGGATGCTGTGCCTATGACTAATGGACGAACACCAAACATTACTCTACGTTCCCCCAAATAAGTCAACTGATTTCTTTGTATGCACTTTGGGCAGGGCTAGCTCTCTTTAGCTTCAGTGGACAGCATGAGTTCATGTCCATGGTGCAGGAAGTTCGCTTGTCTTATCCGGGATAATAGTCTTGGTCTTATGACTTCTAATGGCATAGCATCCTATTCTCTGGAACCATTATGGAAAAGGTAAAATGGTTTATGTTTACTCAGAAATGAAAATACTAAAACTGCTTCCTCCACATTGAAAATGGTCATGATTTACTGAAAGCAGCATTATTAAATTTAAGAGGAAAGGCATTTAAGTAAATAAATGGATATATAGTAAGGTTAGCTGCAATAGTCTGAAAAGCAGGATAAAGAAATGCATGACAAAAGGTAAGCAGGAATCAATTTTTTAAAAAGTCCAGACAAGAATGCCTCTCTGAAAAGGGAACATTTGAACCAAACCTGTATTAATTGATGGGACACTAAACAAACGTTGTTAGAGGAGTCAAGGTTCAGGTAAAGGGATGCTGAAGTCAAGTTCAGAAGCGCTGACCTAGGAGTGAACCCAATGAAGAATAATAGATGTGACTGCAAGGGATTGTTAAAGCTGATGGTGCAGAGCCCACTGTAGCCCAATAAAGAACTTCCAACTGCTCCAGAGTGGACACAAAGCAACAGTTGTACTCTGGTTAGAATCCAGTTGTGCATCCAAAACTCCTAAGTTAGAATCTTCGCCCCAATTACTGTGAGTACATCTGTATTTTCACTTCACATTGAAGATATCAATAGTACCTACTCGAAATGCTTTTATACATCATCTAAAGACATTTCAGTCAAGGATAGATTTCACATGTGACGACAATCTTCTCAGATGATAGGACATGATGCTTTGATGTGTACACAAAGACAAAATCACACAATTGATTTCTCACAAAAATTCCTGTGATTAACTGATGCATGATAAGTACAAAGAACGTAGAATAGTGTCTCGGGGAAATGGACTATGTGTAAGCAATAGTTATGCTGTCACTGTCAACGGTTTGGAAAGGCAGGAGAGGAAGACAGGAAGACAAAGGAGGCAGGAACACGTGAAGATGACAAAAGAAAATAGAAGCAAAGAAGAAATTGGAGGGAAAGTGGAGGAGAAGGAATAGGAGAAGCAGGAAATGGATCATATATTTAGCAGGGGTTCCAGATAATTGACACTGTCTATCCAAAGGCCAGTGGCTTCTTTGTGAGACTTTGTTCACCTGGAACCACATAAGCAGCAGTGGCTTCAAATTCGTCTACCTCCCCTGCAGTAAGAACGTATGACCACATCAAAAAGGAGTTGATGCCACAGGCTGCATGGTTTAGGCATGGAGATTTCATTTCTACATTTCAATTTCCCCAAGATTCGATTTCCCCAAGAATGTCTGTGCCCTGCATTGAAATAAAAGACTGAATGCACTATTCTAAAACAACAAAAAGGAAAAACAGATGCATTCTTACTTCAAGAGCACTCCATGTAAAACAACAGCTTTGAAGATGTACTATTCACTACACTTCTGAGATATTTCCAATTAGGTGAGACCCACCCACCAAGAAGAAAGCATAATTCTGGAACTTCAGAATGTCCTGTAGATGTAAGACAGTGGAGGACCCATGTTTGGCCAGTTTTCATTCCTGAGCTTTGACATAGCCATGTTCTTTCTTTGCCTGACATCAGCAGGAAGGAGTATATACAGTTGAAAGAAAGCCATACCATGTGGCAACTCTAGTGTCCCAATTGATTTCTCTAGGGCAGTCCTGCTCTCATTTAAAATGCATCTTGTTCAAATGGCTGTGCCTCTCTCTATGGTGAACGAGTTGCTTTCATTTGATTTTGTGAAGTCATGTGGTCCTAATTTGTACTTGATACTAATAAACAAACAATGAATCAAAGGCATTCTATAAAAATTAAAATAAAATAAAGAGGGCCCTTTTTTGCTTGATCTATCAGGAAACAGAAATCCCTAGAAGGATAATGTAATGTGTGCCTGCTTACTGATCATAGAGATAGATAGATAGATAGATAGATAGATAGATAGATAGATAGATAGATAGATAGATAGATAGATAGATAGAGATAGAGATATAGATACATATAGATATAGATATATAAAGACAATCTACAGGCACACAATCCCACAATCCCAGTAATCACCATCTAGTTTCATAGGAAATACCCCAGTAGAATCTTCCAAAATTCCCCCACTTCCAATGGCATCTTCGGCTGAGCACATGTGTATTCACACACACACACACACACACACACACACACACACACACACACACAATCTGCACTAATACTTTGGTCCCTGGAGCATTTTTTTCTTTGATTGCTTGCTTGTTTGCCATGAAAAAATAAATTTCTAAAGGAAAGTTATCAGTAGCTAGTGCGAGTTGAGGGCTTGGAATAGCAATGCTGTGTGTACTTCTACACTCACAAAGCGTGTTGTTGATAACATTGCACAGAGATATAAACTGAGGCCCAGAGGAGGTAATGAGGCATTAAGATTACTTACGTAAGTTGAACAGAAAAAGCACTTGTTTCTGGAGATACTCTCCTTGGTTGTTTTCACCTGTCACTGAAATAAGCTCTCCGAAGCCCTGTGCTTAAAGCTCTAGACACGTGTGCCAATTTCTTCACTGTCTTTCTAGGTTCCTTTGCTAAATGCAATGTAGCTTATGTAGGCTTTTCTCCTATAAGTCAAGGTGATATTCCCCAGGAGAGGATCAGGTATTATCCTAGGGTCTTAGGATGCTCCAACTCTGAGTACATAGACTGAGCAGGGGTATCTTGTGGGATGATGTCACAGGTGAGGCAGGGACAAGATAGAAGGAGGCCTGTCATTGGACAAGAAGGAAGGATAGGCAGGAGAAAAGTTTGAAGGAAGAGGAGGAGAGTGGAAGAGAAAGGAGGAAGAGACAGGAGGGACAGGGAGAGAAGCCGTGGTAGGACAATATGGCAGGTGACATTAAGATTCCACACTGTACCTTTACAGGTTGCTACGAATGTTTTTAAGGGATGGATGTGTATTGGGCTTTGGATGTTTAGGTGGGCAATTATATCTTATCAATTGGGCCAAAGGTTATTGTGTTGTGTGTTCTTTCATATAGTGATTTAAGTGTAAGAAAGTGTGTGGCAGCTGATCTGGGCCACCGCAGAGTTGGGATGTGTGTTTCTGGCATGGAAATGTGTCTTGGGAACTAGATAGGTAGAGAGATTGCTGTCAGGTTCAGAGAGAGGCTTTTGGCAGTATGATATAGGATGGAGCAGAGCAGGTGAGACACTTTGCTGACTGAGACTTAAGATATCTAGCAGATATCTTGGGACACCGCGGTGCTGGACGTAGTGGGCATAAAAGACAATCTTATTATTTTATTTTTTATATTTTTACAACAACTGTATCTAATGTCATAGAGACCAATTGAGGCACCTTACTCATTTTACAAAAAGAAAGAGTTTAAATTGCTGACCCTGGGCACCAGAAAGAGATGTTTGTCACAGAAACTTTTTCATATGGTCTTTCCTTGAGCAGTAGAATCCTGGATCTCTCTTCCTGAACCCCATCTCCAACAATGATCACCATTTTCTTTCCCATTCATAGCAGATGTCCAAATGTCACTGCATTGTGTATTAGCAATGCCTCATACACATCCAATTTTGAGGAGCTAGAAATTCGAGGTCTAGCAGGGAGAGAGAGAAACCATCCCTGTTTGATGAAGTATGGTGCTGATATACAGATATGATATCTTAATACATTCTTGTGAATATTTGAACCCCCAAGAAATCTATTAACTACAAACACCAACTTAGTGTATCATTGGCTATTTAGGTTCTTTCCTAAGGATTATTCTACATAGAGAGCTCTATGAACGTCACAGGGTTGGAATGAGTCAGTTTAACTGAAATCTGGCAACTCTCTACCTAGAAGTTTCCAGGCACTGTTGATAAAATGGTAGACAAAACTGTGAGTATCAGTAATTTATTAAGGGTTTACCCTCAGGGAGGTTACAAGGGCAATGAGAAGCTGTGTGGAAAGAAAGAAAAGCAGGACTGGCATATTCTATAAGATTCCGGCATGGGCTTCAAGTCACATTTCTGTCTTCTTCTAGAAGATGGGGTGCTGAACCTCCAAGTTTCTACATTAATAACTACTGACCCAGGACAGAACTTGTACTGGGGTTGCAAGGGAGTGAGATTCAAATTTCCTGGAAAGATCAATTCTTAGACCTTATTTTGTGCCCTGCATGTGGTCCTCCAAAGTAAAGACATGGCTTCAGGTTAGAGAAAACAAACTTCATCAGTAGGATAGATGTGGTGGAGAAGGAGGAGCAGCCACATGTGGGAGGGATCAAGGCTGCTTTTACAAATTGCGTGAAGGACACTGTAGTGAGGGTCACTTATGCTAACAGGGATGATCACTCTTGTACAATCTGCTCATGAGGACCACAAGTAGTACTTCTGCCTGTCTAGTGCAGCAAAATGGAACACAGGAAAGGAAGAGAGAGGCATCCAAAATGGAGTGGGCACCAGGAGCAGGGGCAGCTGTCCATCAAAGCAGGTGACATGACATGTGATTTAACTCTTGAAGCAAGTCCTGAACCCAGGCAGCTTTAAGATGCCATCCCAACTTGACACAACTGAGTCCTTGGGTCCCTGACAGACAGGCTTTCATAGTGTGCAGGGGCAGAGGTAAGGAAACACTGGCCATTGTTATTTCCAAGCTGCAGGTTTGACTTGGCTGCAGCTGCTTAGATTGTATGGTAATGGATTGCAATGCCTCTTTGAATTTCAAAGGATTAAAGCAGGCAGCCACTTTGTCAACCTTGAGCTGGCTGTCCTCAGACCCTGGCTGGATCAGAGCCTGAGAGATGAGTGTTTTACCTGCTTAGCATTCTCCACAAAAACAGGCATAGTTGATATTTAGGTGCACTTTAATGGACCATGAAAAGAAATTAGATTGATTCATTTGAGAAATAAATGTCTCTCCCCGCCCCTACAAAGTGAAGCTCTTAAGTGCTTCCACTTAGTGGAAATGGAAATTACCTCTCAAAACATTACGAAAACTAATCATTGCGGATTTTATACATTTCCACAATTTACTCTGCTATCTTTTCCTCGGCTTTGATGAGCAGACACAAGCAGATGCCGGTTCTTAACCTAATCATTTTCTCCAGCCTCAGTACACTTTGGTGGGCACCTCCCTACCACGTCTGCCTTAATTGATCAGTCCCCAGGGAAATGACTTTTTGCTTATCTTGGCCATCTCAAGAGGAGGAAGAAATGGGAGGCTTTATTAAACAGAACCTTTTTATGGAGGTAAATACACAAGGTTACATATTTTTAATGTCTTTCCATTGTCATGGGCATGCTAACTGAGGCCCTGAGCTCAGAAGAGGGAGAAAGATGCTTTGAAGTAGCATAATTAGATTTTTGAAGTGCCTTATATCTAGGTTTCCTTTCTGGAATACCTTAATTCTTATATTTCAATTAATTTCCATTTGGGCCTCTCCTTATTAGGCATCTGAGAAGCTCATTGGATGTAGAATAAAAATATTTTGACCTTGAAGATTCAGGTAGTGTTTTTAGACAGGTAATGTGTGATTAGCCCTTTCTACACACACAGACCCATGCACTCACAAGTGTGTAAATTCTTATGTATAGATGTGTTGTTTAATTTTGGTTGTCTGTTTAACTGGATATGAGATCAAGTAAGTAAAGTGTCTCTGGGTGGAGCAGTAAGGCATTTCCAGGAAGCATTAACTGAGAAGGGCAAGATCAATCTTGGTGTCAGAACAGTCTTGAGAGGAAAACCAGTTGCTTTTGCCTAGGGCCTTTGCTCCCTGATAGTGACTTCGTTTATTGCATGGCTTCTCCCTTCTGTTGCAGCTACCACTGACACTGAATAGTAGTTGTTTTGGCCTAGCAAAGTAGACTCATAGGTCTCCAGAGATCCTTCTGGCCATCAGTGCCATATATATTGTGATTGCTCATACACCATCCAGCCTGGTGGACTGAGCACCTAACAACTTCTCAAGCTCTCTAGTGTACAGACAGCCATTAATGAACTATGCAAAATTCCTCATGCAAACCAATCTAGTAAATCTCTTGCAATACATATTTATTCTATTGCTCCATTCCTCTAAAGACCATGACTAATACAATAAGCACTTATATGTATACAAATGCATCCTAAACTCAAATGAGTATGATGCACCTGTGTGTGCCATGTCTTACCTACCTAGAATAGAGAACTCACTATTCCTTTAGAGTAGTGAGGAAACCAATGAGACTTCTAAGAGTCCCTATTACATGAGGAAAAAAATGGCTTCTCTGGTGTATTCTGTTGCCTTTGAGCTTAGCTAGCTAGCCCTAGGCAAGGCACACCCTGCTTTTAAACCTTATTATGGAAGGAATGAGGAAAAATTGCACAGCCTGGCACATGGATGGTTAAACATCTTAAGGAATTCATGGCAACACAACTTCCAGAAGAGATGTCCACATCACACTTACCCCTGTCAAACTTTTGCCTCTCTTCACCCACATTGCAGTTCTTACTGTCTCACACCTGATTCACCTCTGCCTTGAGAACACTTGTGTTGGTTTTATTTATGAGTTTTTGTTAAACCAATGGTAAAATGCTTCGTTGATAATAGACTAAAATCTCGTTAGCCCTTTCACATCACATGTCAATCATGGTACAGTAGCCCCACCTTCAAGCATGCAAATCCTCAGCTACGTGCCTTAGAAGTTGAAGACTCTGAGTTGGGTGAGTGGAATTTTAACACAAATGAATCCAGAGTCTAATGACAGTATGACCTGACTCTCAAATAGCCATATCCCTTCATCTCATTATTTCCCAGTTTTAATTATATCAAAATTAGAACAAGAATATAGCATGAGGAGTCTTTATTCTCTTTTAGGTTTGGATACCCTAGACAATCACCTGTTCTGGTCCTATTCTGATTCTATTCTGATGATAATAGAGACCTTAATGTTGGGGCCAAACTTTCAAGTGTCCCACTTTGTCCCTACACTCATGCTTGTTAGCATGTCTAATATAGTTATAGTTGTCACCTAATAAAGTACCTATTCCTTCTCTGACATGGGATCTATTAAAATGCCCAAGGGAACGATTGTTTCTAACCAGGAAAAGCTAAGATCTTGTCATAATCTACTCAAAGAGATGTTTGGCTAACCCAGATGAGAATAAATCATCAGTTTCCAGAGAAATATTTCCTCAAAATTAACTTCTTTGAAACTATCATGACAGGTAACAAGGGGACACACAGGTTATGCCCATTCAATACAGGATCTAACCATAAAAAATCTTTCTTGCAAAATTCGATGTGGCACTGTTCTATACATACAAGATCTTCATGGAAACCATCTGAACCCTGGAAACAGGCTTCTATATGATACTAAAAAGCCAGCATACTGGAAGGAGAGAGAAAGCAAACCCATTGTTTAACTGCTGAAAGCACTGTGTATTTGAACAGCACTGGGTTCATGTGATTGAGGTATTTCCCTTCATTTCTCTGTGTTCTTCAGACAAAACTTCTTTCCATCATATGGCACAGTCCAGCAGGTCTGCTTTTCCACTTTCACTGTCCCAGTTCTCAAGAATATACCAGATCTAATCTGTCTAAGCATGAAGAATCTAGGTGAGTGGTGAGTGGAATTTTAACATGAATGAATCCAGGTTCCAGGGGTTAGGGTCGTACCATGGCCTCAGCCTAATCATCATTCATCTATACCCTCATATTTGGCTAGGTTCTTGACCTTCCAGGCCCCACCATGACTCTCTTCCTCTACCAAGTTGCTGTGTTCCTCCCTAAGTATTTGCTACATCAAGAGTCTGCAAATCTCCTTACTGTATCATTATCATGACTTTTATGTCATGGGATGTCTGTGACAATACCTGATGTGAACACCTGTATCCACAAGGATAAAACAAAGACTCTACACAAAGCAAAATATTGTTAAATAGACACCTACACTATGCATCATAGCCACATTTAGCCCAGTGAACAATTAATTATTCTAAGCATTCTCTGAGCCCAGCTACTTTCTAACTACCTTCCTTACAGAATTTTTTGGTTCATGCCACAAACCTGGGAGGTAAGTACCACCCACTGAGCCCAACTTATAGATAAGAACCTAGGAATCAAATTGTTTAACTAACTTCTGAGATCATATGGCTTGGAGGTGGGGAGGAAGGATTAGAATACGAGTATCTGTGAACTCATGACACTCTCCTCCACAAGAGCAGCCTTGTCCTAGACTTGACTAAAGGGATATAGGAGAGAAACCCTTTACCAGGTCCACACAGAACAGGGAACTAATGTAGAATTCTCTTTGTTTTATCTCTGAGCAACAGAACTACCAAGTACGTGACTTACCCAGGGTTCCAACTACCTATTTAGCAGAGGATAACCTTGTTGGGCACCAGTGGAAGGGGAAGCCCTTGGTGCTGCCAAGGTTGGACGCCCAACGCAGGGAAATGTCAGGGGGTGATAACAGGGGTTGGATGGGGAGAGGAACACCCTTACAGGGGAGGGGGTGGGGATAGGGGGCTTATGGACAGGAAACCGGGAAAGGGAATAACATTTGAAATGTAAATAAAGGAATGTATCCAATAAAACAACAAAAACAAAAAATACACACACACACACACACACACACACACACGAGGAAAAAAGAACTACCAAGTAAAGTAGTTTGGTACTCCAGCTAGATGCAGAACTTAACTATTCTTTAAGCAATGAGCTGAGGGATCAGAGGTGTGGCTGAAGAAGTCTTGAGTGCTTCATTCTAGCTGAGGCCTCAGGTAACACTAGACCCTAACACCTATCACTGAAAAGTTCACCTCACTTGAAAAATCAAGCAGAATAGGCCACTGTTTTCAGCACCAAATTTTGAAATTATTTGCAATGTAGACACACAGAAGAATGTGTTATAATTAGAAAATTCTCCTTGAAGGAGAAATAAATTGGCCCTATGTCTCTCGCCCATGAAACCTTCTGATTATAAGTTTCTGCCAGCATGTTTGGCATTCTGGTCTCCACGGCATTTGAGTACAGAGGTCAAGGGCATGAGAACTGCATCACAGTCATTACCCTGTCAAACTAGACCAGGAAGGAAAGGAGCTTTAACCTAAATGTGTGTATTTTACTGTTTCCTTTGTCTTTGCAGCTCCATCTCAGTTGCTTCCTTCTCTGTGGGCTCCAAAAGCTCCTGCGTACCCAGCAGCCTCTGGCTCTCACAGGCAAGACTGCCTGCTCCAGAGAAGGTACATCAATGAAAGGAGCTGAGTTCATGCTGCCACGAACATCAAAGTGGAAAGAGACCAAGTCCACACTGGCCTACAGATGGCTCTCATCAATCAGTCAACTCTCCCACCTCCTGCCCCGCAGAATTTTGTTTTGATTTTAAGAACAAGACCTTGGCTCATAACTCTTGACTTATGACCTCTCGCAGCGCAGACCTGTGGACCCTTACTTTATGGCTATTCCCATCACAACACACTTGTATTTACTATCTCTATAAAACATGTGTGTTGTATATCATCTCCGCAAACAGAGAAAGACATCGTAGAGGTGAATGTCTGTCTTCAGATTTCCAGTGAGGAAATAAAGTCCAAGTGCTGATCATTTACCTCAGAATTCACACCGTCGGTTTCTCCAAAGCAGGACCCAAGGATCCTGCTATCCCAGTGAGCATCATGGGCTAAAGCAGGGAAGGAAGAAACAGTACAGGATGGGAAAGGAGGAAATGGTTCCTAAATTACTCTACTGAATGCAGTATAGATGGTAGTAGAGTATGAAACCTCCTCTCCTCATCTGCAATGCACGATTTGCTCCCAACAGAGGGGGATGGACAAGAGAAATATCTCCCGAACACAGTGACTTAACCGGTAAACTAACACCTGCTCAGCTCAGACTTGAGAAAGAGGCAGGTGGCCAGCTGAGTCTCTCTATCGGCCTTGAATTAGAGGAATAATTGCAAACCTTCACTTGATGTCTATGCATCTCACTTGTGAGGTCTCAACTGCGCATGCGTTGACTCACCTAGATACTGTCGCCCTGTGCCAAATAGGTTGGATGAAGTGGGGCTGTGACCAGCACTATTCCACATCTCATTTCTGACAATCAGGGTGACTCTTACTTCTAATGGTGAACGGGTGCTTTGAGGTTTTCCTTTCCTCCACTTCCTTCCTCTTCCTCTGCCCTGAAGGCAGAGTCATTTATTTGTTGGAATAGGTGGTTCTGCCAGATTTGCTTCTGAATTACCCTATATTTCAGCTAGTTAGACTTTTATGTGGTTTTTGTTTATAGGATACATTGTTTCTCACTCAGCCCTAACAGACTGGCTTCTTAAAGCCAGGGTTTCCCATTTAGTTCTCAAGCATCAAAATTAGGATTTGGGCTTTGCTTGGTAGTCTTTTTACACTGGGTGTGAAAGGTTCTCTAACAGGCCTGATCACAGCAAACATGGCAACGACAGGTTTTGTCCTATCTTCCCTTTCCTTCTCCCTTGCTAAAAATCACTAAATTAAATTCCTAAAGCCAGCCCCTGAAGTCCATTCCCTTATTTGGCTACCTACTCATTGCTAAGACAGAAGACCAAGGTCCAGCAATCAAACTTCATTATTTCACTACACTGGCTTTCCATTTAATCAAGACTTAACAGTTCACTCCAGCACAGTCTTCCCCCTTTTCTCATTAAAAACCCACTCCTGCAAAAAACACCTGCTGCTGCTGCTGCTGCTACTGCTGCTGCTTGCTCTCTGCCTTTGCCCAATCCAGAGGCTGCCTCCCAGAGCTTGCCCCTCCAGGGTAATATATTTCCTTTGTGCTGTTAATTTGGTGTCTGCATAAGTCCTGTACAGACTCTGAGGGGCCAGCATCCTTTACAGCATGATGACATTCATATCCATTATTGTACCTAGAAAGTTCTAGCACAAATGCCTACTTACTTGGTTCCCTGAACTCACAACAACAGGCTTCCCCTTGCCTATCTTCTGGATAAGGCTTCTCGTCAATTTCATCCAGACGCGACTTTAATCAATCTGCTGCAGACAGTTTCCACCAACTACCAGTCACTCCCGAGAATGATTTTTCTTCTGCCAAGTGTCCTTAACAAATAACACTGTTCACACAGAGCCACTTCCAATCATTGGTCTGCCTTTCCAGAACTCACTGGCCCAATGATTGACAGTAAGTGTTGCCAGACCATGACACAAAAGGAAACAGGAGTCCTGCTTTCTACTCACCTGACTGCCCAACGATGGAAGCACTCAGTCTATGTGGGATCCTTGAAGACACTTTCAAGGTCACTCGGATCTGGTAATACCTACAAAGAGAACAGAGACCAGGCCATGATGACATGACTACTTAGTGTGCCTTTTACAACTATTTTGACTTCATTACAGGAAGCCATAGGAAACCACTGAAGGTCCTAGATGCCCTGAAGTTATCTGGAAGAAAAAAAAGAAAGATTACATTTTATTGGAGCAATTGAAGGAAAAGGGACAGGATGGAGAGAGAGGCAGGAAATCACACTTCAAATCACATAAGACTGAGCAAGGTTTGAGTTGATTGAGTTGATGCCAATACAGAAAAGAAACAAATGGGTAGTGTGACAATCAGAATATAGACAGGTTGTTGCTCTTGTTGTGTTTGCTTTTTTCATCTAGAAAAATCAACTGTCACAGAAAGATACTACAATGTAGGGCTGGAAATCCATATATGAATTGATTTGCTGACTTGTAAAACATGTGTATGTGCTTATGAGTGCACATCCCTCTTCGCCCCTCTCCTTGTGACTTGTAGAAGATGGGTCATCATTTTATGTATACTGCTGACCATTTTTCCCAGTGTAGTATTTTCTTGTCTTACCATATTTTTTGTTCCTTCACATCCACATTTGGTACTCCTATAAGGCTCCTAGGCTCTTGGTAACCTCTCCTGCGTTCCCCTTGGTGCTTTGCTATTAATAATCTTTGAATTTGAAAGCACTTGAGAAACATTTCTGGCATAACTGTCCTCTCCTTTCACATATCTCAAATCCACAGTGAAGTAAAACGTAAATCAGACAAGGTGAACCGTAAGTAAATGGACCATGAACCGGATCAGTGCTCCCATGGCTCCCTGTGCTCTTAGCTGGGGAGTCTGTAGCGCTATGTCACGGGCATCAGGAATAGTGATAAAATATTCCTGCTGAATGCCTTAAGTGTGATTTTGATGTATACACTACGAACAAAGGACATGTGGTCCTCAGAGCACTGGCCATGGCTATATGACTAGAGTCTGGGTGATAATTTTGAGCTGGCTGAGTCTGACTCTATCATGCAATTTATGAAATTTCTCTGACATGTGTGAGCTGAGTGATTTTCAATCTATGGTATAATTTTGTGAACCTACTGTGAATCTGTAAATTGAGAATTAAAATATCAAAAAAGTCACCTAAATGAAGGGGAAATATCACAAAAGAAAAATAAAAGAGGTCATTACCTGGCATGACTTCTGCCTCTAAGGAGTGGACTACTCCATGTTTATGTTTTCCTATTCTTTTCCTCAAACACAAGGAAAACTCCAAGGGTACAAAAGAATCACAAGAGGACAAAGATGGGGAGACACAAAAGCTAGGCACTCTGAGAGAAAGAAAACCATGGTGATAAGTCTTCCATTTTTACCTCCTATATCCTAAACTGGATATTGGGAAATTTTTTATCTGTCAGACCAGAAACACTAATGACTAGGCACACACACACACACACACACACACACACACACACACACACACACACACACACACTGAAAAGACATAACAAAACAGAAAACCCTTAGATAACTGCTGTCTGCCTCCCACCAGTGACAGAAAAACAGCAGCACCTCCACACACAGTAGACATTACACATTCCGGGTTGTAACAAAGCTCTACCTTGATCCTTAGCTGAGAACAGAATTCCATCTTCACTGGGATCCAGACTTACATCCTGAACAGATGGTTTTAGTGGGGACAGTAGAGAGAAGCTGGAATCCACATTCCAGCCAACACCAATTGGAATATAAATGCACCATCAACATTTGTTTACTTGTTTTTGAGAATTTCATGCAAGGATAATGTGCTGGCATCACTTATCCCTCTTCCAATTCCTCCCATGCTACACACACACACACACACACACACACACACACACACACACACATTGTGAAAAAAAGCATTTTCTCAACATGTTTTCTTGAAGCATTTGAACACCTGCAGGCAAAACAATAATTACAAACAAACCTCAAATTAAATCTTCCTCCTCACACAAAATCTGTCTCCAAAGTGGTCTTTCACTTACATGAAAAACACAAGCCTGTGAAGACAACATCTACACAACTAATTTAACACGGCGAAGTCTAGCTGGTGCCTATTGAGAGCCCTACTGGCTACTGGTCTTGGGACTGGAAGGTCAGTGCACACTACCAAAGGAGAAATGTAAACACCAACCCAGCTACAAACCCTTCTATCTACAGTGACAGACCTCTTGCAATCTACTCTAGTGCAATGGTGGTGCAAAGCCTGTAGAAGCAACCAACCAACATCTGATTTGATTTAAGACCTACTCCCTGAGATGGTACCCATATATGACACTGTATGCGTGACCAAGAACATGAGATTCAATAGCTCAGGAACAAAGAGGAAAGCATATACTAGTGTTATACAAAGTGAATATAGCAATAGTTGGGGAGCAGAGAACGAACTCAGTGGCAGTTTTGAGGTACCTTTTCTTGTAGTGTCCTGTCAAGGCTTTTTCATTTTAATATTAATTTTCTCATGTGTTTATTTATTTACTTACCTATTTATTACCCTACAGGTTTTGCATATATGCATGCAATTTCCATATTTCTAGTTTTTTTTACGGGATTCTTGAATATGCAAAAGAGTGGGTCTCTACATCTATATCTGTGTCTCGTGCCTCTTACGCTCTTTCTGTTTGTTTGTTTTGTCCTATTCTGGTTTTTTTGTTTGTTTGTTTCATTTTATCCTATTACATTTTATTATTTTCCCTTTGAAGTCTGTTAGTTTTCTTATGAGAGATGAAATGGAATAGATCAGAATGGGAAGGATGGGAAAGAGGAATTGGGAAGATGGGAGAGAAAGAAAACCATAATCATAGTATGTCATATTCAGAGTATGTCATGTGGAAAAAAACTGGTTTTGATTAAAAATAATATACAAGTCTTTAATGCATTTAGAAAATATTTTAAATATATTCTCAACGTAGTATTAAGCAGAGTTCTTAGACTCTGAATCCAGAGCACGGCCTATAAAAGCAAACAAGGGTGAATCCGATTTCATTAAAATTAAACACTTTGGTGCTATAGCAGATGCAGTTGAGGATCACAGTTGAAGCCTCAGAGGAAAACATTTGCAAATCTCATGTAGATTGCATTTGTTATTTGAGAATGCCATCTTGGTAGGCTCACCTACATGTTAACATTCGTTAACCTTGGATTCAAAGCTATCTCCTTTGTGTTAATACATAGACACACGAAGCTGGCTGCAATCAATAGACCCATCTAACATTCAGACTTCCGTGAAGACTGAGGAAATGATCCTGTAGACACACTTGCATTTGCATTTGATACTGTTGTGCTTTTTTGTTTTTGGTTGATTTCTTTGCTATAAAACATGCCCACCCCAGGGTGGTGCTATGTGGCTGATCATTGCTCCAAACTCATGTCCCAACTATTAAGAGGAAGTGTATGAAAAGCCCAGGAACTCCTGTCTCTATCTCCCCAGTTCTGAGGTTAGGATTTAGCAAGTTCTGGAGATCAAATTCAGGTTCTTGCAATGCAGGCATTTTCCTGACTAAGGCATCTCCTTGGCCCAGGGTTAAGTATTGAACTGCTGAAGGAAAGAGGTTAATAAAAGCCATTTCCCCTTGGAAGAATCACTTAGTATTTGTTACTTTGTCATAAATTTGTAGAAGTCAAGTACAATAACATTTTACCTCAACTAACTGACAAAGGTTTATTGTATTCTCACAAATGAAGTTAAAAAAAAACAAAAAAATCAAAAATCAAATAAATAAACCAACATTTCACCAAAGGAAGTGAAACCATTGGGTAGAGAATAAAGATCTAGAAATATGCTTTGATTTCTGTTCAGTCTAACTCAAAACAACATATAGATTCGAAACAATCCAGGAAAGAATACAATACCCCTCTTCATTGAGATAAAGAAAACAAAACTAAAATAGACAGAAAATTTCAGACACTCAAAGGGTTAAAAGAGGTTTAATGGGTGCAGACATGAGATTTCCTGTTTTCAAATTACATCATTTATAATAATAAACAGTGAGTGGTACTGACATTAAAAAGTCTTTGACCAGTAGAGTGTATACAAGAGGGAAAAAATGAATATGGAGAGAGCTCAGCTAGTTCTTGACCAAGGACATGAGGAACTCACAGGCATAAAAAAAAAGGAGGAAGATATCAGAACATAATGTAAAGAGCTGTATGTCTAGAAGGGGCATAATGAAATCAGAAAACCATTCAACACTATTCACAGAATTAACTTTGAGTGTAGTAAGGAATTAAACAGAACATTGAATATTTCTTTAGGTGCTTATCTGTCATTTGATATTCTTCAGTTGAGAACTCTTTGTTTAGCTCTGTACCCCATTTTTAATAGGGTTATTTGGCTCTTTGGAGTCTAAATTCTTGAGTTCTTGTATATGTTGGATATTAGCCCTCTATAGATATAGGATTGGTAAAGATCTTTTCCCAATCTGTTGCTTGCTGTGCATCCCTAGTCATCAGGGAAATGTAAATCAAAACAACCCTGAGATTCCACCTCACATTGGTAAGATAAAATCTCAGGTGACAGCAGATGCTGTCGAGGATGTGGAGAAAGAGGAACACTCCTCCATTGTTGGTGGGATTGCAATCTGGTACAACCACTCTGGAAATCAGTCTAGAGGTTCCTCAGAAAATTGGACACAGAACTACCTGAGGACCCACCTATACTACTCCTGGCCATATACCCAAAAGATGTCCCAGCATATAACAAGAACACATGCTCCACTATGTTCATAGCAGCCTTATTTATAATAGCTAGAAGCTAGAAAAAAAACCAGATATGCTTCAATAGAGGAATGGATACAAAAAAATGTGGTTTACTTACACAATGGAGTACTACTCAGCTATTAGAAACAATGACTTCATGAAATTTACAGGCAAATGGATTGAACTAGAAAATATCATTCTGAGTGAGGTAACCCAATCAAAAGAACACACATGGAATGCACTCACTGATAAGAGGATACTAGCTCCAAAGCTTGAATTACCCAAGATACAATCCACAGACCACATGAAGCTCAAGAAGAAGGATGACCAAAGTGTGGATACTTCATTCCTTCTTAGAAGGGGGAACAAAAATATTAAAAAGAGGAAATATGGAGACAAAGTTTGGAGCAGAGACTGAAGGAAAGGACATCCAGAGACTGTCCCACCTGGGGAAGCAGTCCATATACAGTCACCAAACCCAGACAATATTGCTGATGCCAATAAGTGCATACTGAAAGGAGCCTGATACAGCTGTCTCCTGAGAGGCTTTGCCAGAGCCTGACAAATACAGAGGCAGATAGTTGCAGTCAACCATTTAACTGAGAATGGGATCCCCAATGGAGGAGTTAGAGAAAGAACTGAAGGAGCTGAAGGGGTTTGCAACCCCTAAGACCAACAAAAATATCAACCAACCAGAGCCCCCAGAGCTCCCGGGGACCATTCCAAGAGTACACAGGGATAGATGTTTGGCTCCAGCCGCGTATGTAGCAGAGGATGGCCTTGGTGGGCATCAATGGGAAGAGAGGCCCTTACTCCTGTCAAGAGTCGATGCCCCAGTGTAGGGCAATGTCAGGGTGGAGAGGTAGGAGGGAGTGGGTGAGGGGAGCACCCTCATAGAAGCAGAGGGGAGATAGCAATTTTCTGGAGGGGAAACCAGAAAAAGGGATAACATTTGAAATATAAATAAAAAATCCAATAATTAAAAATAAAACTCAATACCTTAAAACTTGGAAACTCTAAATCAAAACAAATTTGGTATGGACAATGACTTGGCTGTTACTCTGCCATCAAGGGCACGGGAGATACATAAACAAGTGGGAGCACAGCAGGCAAAGGGGCTGCTGTACAGCAGAAGAAACAATAATCAGAATGCACAGCATCCTTCTAATGGAAGGGAAGAATTGAAAATCATATACCTGTATATCTGGTAATTGGCGCATAAATACAATATGTAAGGAACTTATACAACTCAATAACAATAGCGAAACAGCAAAACTCTCCACTTAAGTGTGGGCAAAGTACAGTGATTCTTATGCAAAAAAAAAGTCATAGTAAAACTGTTATTCTGTCCACTTAATGAAAAATATAAAAATGTAAGACATATCAACAAAATGTAGGTAAAAGAGATGAAGAGACATTTTCCCAAAGGAAACAAATAAATATGTTTGCCAAAGGTTGGAATTGTGATGGAAATTTAAATAGAGACCACAGAAAGATGTTATCTCACATTCCAGGCTCTCCATAGGAGTAAATGAGGATTTGAAAAGAAAGCCCTTGTGTACTGTTGGTGAGAAATCAAATTGTAACAGCAATTATGTAATGCTGGGAGAGTGGTCAAAATACAAGTATTAAATAACCAGAATTGCTTTGGGGTATGTACATAATAATCCATTCAACAGGGTGTGTGTGCTTGTGAATATAATCCTTTCACCCTGGGTATGGAAGCAGGAGGAGAAAGATGAGGAAGAGGAGGAGGAAGAGGAGGAGAAGAAAGAGGAAGAGGAGGAGGAGGAAGAGACAGTTCAAACAGAGCTTAGGCTACATGGAAAGGCTCAAGGGTCAAAAATCAAATCAAAGCCAAGAACAATCTAAATAGATCTCTAACAATTAGGGTGAGCTAAAGAAGCCCATTCCAAGATGATTCCATTGGCAAAATATTCTTGAAAAAAAAGCCAACTAAATAACAGAAGGGGACTATATATCAGTTATTGCCAGTTGCCAGTCGTGGGGAAAATATGAGAGTGACTGCTGACTGGCTGGATATGCCTCTCCAAAATTAAAATAATAACAACAAAGGAAATCGGAGGTAACTGAAACATTCTGTGTCTTGACTGCTCCTTTAACATCCTGGTTGTGAAAAGCACTACATTTTTTGCAGGAAACTGAGATTGGTTCTGTTTAAAAAAAAAAAAAAGGCTAGATTGGTTTTCCCTCTTTTAGGTACTGTCTTGAGAAGTGATGCCTTGCATGACCCAGAACTCAGCAGTGTCCTCGCCACATAAAATCCCTCACTAAATGTGGTTCCATGATGGTGGAATTTCCAGCCTTGAAAGCTGTTGAGAAATAATTGTATTGCTTTAAAATCCTCAACAATCAGGTATTGTTACACAGCAGAAAATAGACAAAAACAGCTATTAAGAAATATAAATGGAGGACAGTAACAAATCACCATCACAGAAAGATGCTTCTCTCATCCAATATCCTAGGTTCACTTCTCTTGCTATGACAAATAGCCTAACAAAAAGTAATATAAGGCCAGAAAGAGTTTATTTGGTTTCCAATTCCAGGTTACCATCCATCATTGAGGGTAAGACAGGACAGGAACTGAAGCACTGGTCATAGTCATGGTGAAGAGGAGAAAGAGACCACAAACATCCTTGGATCCTTCATCAATTATACTGATGCACAGCTCGCTTTTTTCATTCTATACCATTCAGGGCTCAGCCGCAGAAATAGTACAAGGATGGATCTTCCTACCTCAATTAACAATTAAGCCAATCCTCCAAAGATAGGCCATGGAGGCCCACTTGATCTAAATAACTGTTCATTAAGACTCTCTTCCAAGATGATTCTGGTGGTGTCAAGTTGACAAATAAAAGGTATTATATCTATAGGATATGTGAGATGTCACAGCCACCAATCACCACAATGTAGAAACATCACTCTGTTCCCAGATCGTCCTGTTTGTCAGATAAGGACATTTGATTTCTTCATGAGCCATCTTTAAAATGTTAGATATGTGCTTATAAGTCAATTACAACAGGACCAGCATCAATATCAAAGCTGGAGCAGCAGCATCCATAACCCTAGCATTAGCAGTAAAGCACTGACAACAAGCAGAATGTATTTGTAAGCTAACTCCCTAGAGGCCACTCATTGCAGCCTCTTTCTCCTTGATACAAATGGCTTTACCCATATTTCAGCAATTCCATCATCAATGGAGCTGGCATCAATCCCATCAGCACCATAACCAACTGTCATATTCTAATGATCTCTTGTCTGAGCACATGACACCTCGGTCATTACCAGGAGCTATGCATCAATTTCCTATCACACTATACTTGGAGGAAGACGGTGGATGAACTCACGATTTATTAATGACTGCCATTCTAGGACAGAATGATACTAAGAACTTGCACGTATGCAGACCTGTTTGAGTTCCCACGAATCCTCTTTGAAAAATGGCACCATCTCAAGTGCTGAGCAGGAGAAACTGAGCTGTTCGAAAGGTTTGGCCCCTTGTTAAAGCCATGGAACTAGAGGAGGGCAACCAGTGCTCTCCTCTCAAGGAAGAACTGACAGTTTTCTCTTCTACATCTTAGAGCAGTGCCATTTGTCGCATAAATTAGGTTTCTTTTATAACTGGTTTCAAACCAATCTTGAGTTATAGTTTCTTAAAAGCATTTGATCTTAATGAATTTCCTTTTAGAGAATCAACCATCATTTTTAATGTCAAATGCTTCACAGGTATGAGTTGATGAAGTAATTTTACTTAGGTTTCCCCATTTGTCCCTCTCCTGATGAAATAGAATGTTTAAAAAAACATGTGTTTTGTTTTGTTTTGATAATTCTCTTTTGTTTCATTTGAAGTTTCTGCCAGGTGATAAATCCATAAATGACACCTTCATACGTAACACAGCAGGTGAACTTTCATATCTTAAGGGTATATTTGATGAATTTACCATGATTTCTGTACTGAGTATGAGAAAATTAACATCAAGAAATGAATAAATTCACCCATGTTCACATGGTAAATGATGTATGCAAACTTTTAAGAAGGACATTATTTTGTGTGTAAATCATCAAATGATCTCAGAGTCAAATTTTCTGAAGAAGATAATGTAAAGCTGCTGTGAAGGACTTGCACTAAGTCAAACCCTTGGAGAACAATGGGGTAGGAGGCTCGATTGAGCATGAAGAGAGGTGTGAAAACACCATAAGGTGTAAAATCAGACATTCTCCTGTTGTTTAAGCAGCCTAATTTGCAGAGATCCTTTTAGAAACAATGATCTTAACAGTCATTTTTACCAGTTTCCATCAATAAGAGTGGGACTAAGCTCTGTCCCTTTCCTTAATTTGATCTTAATTTTCAGAACCTGAAAATATATTAGTCACAAAAGAATTAAGATTTCAGATGCAAATCAAGGCAGTGAAAAGAAAGTTGGCTTTGAAATCTGGAGATTATTTTGGATAACCAGGCTATAGCCCATCCATTAAGCATATGAGAGGGAGGGGAGAGGGACAGAGAGGGAGAGGGAGAAGGAGAGGGAGAGACAGAGAGACAGAGAGACAGAGAGGCAGAGACAGAGACAGAGACAGAAAGAAACACAGTGAGAGAAAGGCTCCACCTTGCATTGATAGCATGGAAATATAAAGGGATCTATTTCCAAAAGATCTAAGATATTTTCCTAGAAACTCCAATGAAATATGCAAGCAGCCCTACTGACATCCTATGTTAGCTCAGTGAGAAATATTTCAGATCTCCAGCGTTCATAATCTTCATATGTTATATACCTTGCTTCAACAACTAAGATTATAGACGTCTATATGTTACAACAATGATAGCCAGGCAACCTGTGCAAACTTTCAGATTTCTTAGTCATAACAAAACCAATAAGAATAATGAAATTACCATACAGAACAAATACAAATGAATGGACAACTCAGAATCTGAGTTATTTCCTCTGGGAAGGGGTAGGGCACTCTGTTGTTCTCCCAAAAAGAACCGTTCTAGAGACCCTGGGTTTAAACCCCAATTCCCCCTCCTGCCAAAGAGCAATTCTAAATAAAGGATACATATAAAAGGTGAAGCTGATCTTAAATGGCATATATATATATATGCATATATATATGTATATGATCATATATATGACACACACACATATATATATTAAAAGAATCAAGGTAAACTATCAAAATAAAACATACAAAGACCAATTTTTTAATTACATGGCATTAGTATCAACAAAACACGTACTATAGAAAATGGATCTTTGCAGTTAGTTATTTTTCCAATGAAAACTAATAAAAATTAAGGAAGAATGAGGTGGGGGGAAAGACTGAGAGAATGGAAGAGAAAGAAGAAGAGGAGGGGAAAGAGGGGAGGAGTAAGATGAAGGGTACCATGGAACATGCCAGTCCATCTACAAATGGAGTTTTACTGCCAAGATGGAAAAGTGGATATGAGCCCCCATCCATAACAAAGAAGCCATCTCCAACTGACAGCTAAAAGCAAGACAAAAATTAGTTTCTCCTATGGACTCTTAGTAGCTACTCAAGGTACTCTTAAGAGAAGCCCTAAGCCCATTGGTAGATGGGCCAACACAAAACAATATCTTTGAAGATATTTCTGGAGGTTTCTTTCTCTCATATCTTTTTGTTTTGGATATCCTTTACCTTACTGGTCTTTTGCTTGTATATTGTCACTTCCAGTTTTGTGTTTATAATGATGTTTGCTTGTGTGTATGTAGGGGGAGGGTCCCTCTCTGAGTGTGTGAATTCTTGTGCTTTTGTTGCTATTGTTCACTTGCTTTGTTTTACTCTTGTTCGGCTGTTTGTTTGTTTGTTTGTTTGTTTATTTTCCTGTTAATTTTCTTACGAGAGGGAGAAAAAATGATGTGAAGTTAGAAGGGTGGGGAGTAAGGGAAGGAAGACCTAGGAGAAGGTGAGAAAGTGAAACTGTGATCAGAATATATTATACGAAAAAAGTTTCAATTAAAAGAGAAATAAAGATCTAATGATGCAAAATTAATTACTTTCATAAATGATTGAAACATAATTTCAAATTTGATGATTTTCATAACGTCATGAATTCTAGAGCTTTATTTACCTCAAGCAGAAGGAACAAAGGGAATAAACCTAACAATAAAGTTGATAATGATATCTACTTTACTTTTGCTGTGAGAAACTACCAGGACCAGGGCAAATCACAGAAGAAAGACAGTACTGGGGCTTGGAATTCTCGAGGGAGCGTCTATAATGGCAGAGAGGAAATGGAAGAAGGTGGGCGGATGAGAAAGCTGCAAGTCTCCTTCTTCAACAACAAATCAGCAGCAAAGAAAGGGAAGCATAAATAGGGTGCGGCCATGGTCTTTCGAAGCCCACCTTCGGTAATATTCTTCCTCCACCAAGGCTCCCGCTGCTGAAAGCTCAACAATGTTCCCAAACAAGTCCAACCACCTGAGGATCAAGTGTTCAACTATTTAAGCCTATAGAGGGCATCATTCATTCAAACTATATTACTGGTAGACAAAAAAAAAAAAATTAAGTGACAAAATAAATATGTAGCATAGGTAAATAAAATAAACAAAAATAAAAGAATAAAAAAAACTTCAGCACAGGGAAATATTTTATATAATACAGAAAAGTAAGACTGATAGTTAACATCTCATCAAATATAATTACACATACACACACAAATGTAGAGTGTACTACATGCATTGCCTAAAAAGGTACAAGGGAGCACTTAGTGGATGTTCTCCACACAATGAAAATATCTCTCATGGACAAAGACAAAACAAAGATTCTTTCAGAGCAACGAAAGTTAACAGAATCCATTAGCAGCAAGCACGTTCTATCAAGATGTCTCATGCACTCAAATGTTAGGCCATATCTAGAGGCATTAAAGGAAGCTTGTCAGGTGGGAAATGAGAAGGTGCGAGGTGGAAACTGGAATCAGCATGAAGAACTAGAGGGAGACAGGAGGAGTTGGTAGGCATTTATTTAGAAACATCTTTAAAAGTGACTGACTTTCCCAATCGAACAATAATATATTTTACTAATAATCACAGAGAACACTTAGGAGTGGAAATAAACTATACATATACTGTGAGTAGCAACTCGTGTTGAAAGATTTGCTCTAGACAATAAAGAGTGACAAATGTATGAATAACTAGTACCAACAGACTCAAGCCAAGAAAAAGATAATAAGTCAACCAGGAAGATAAAATGAAATATAAGTAAATATTCTTTTTTTAAAGATTTATTTATTATATATAACTACACTGTAGCTGTCTTCAGACACACCAGAAGAGGGCATCAGATCTCATTACAGATGGTTGTGAGCCACCATGTGGTTGCTGGGATTTGAACTCAGGACCTGTAGAAGAGCAGTCAGTGCTCTTAACCACTGAGCCATCTCCCCAGCCCAAGTAAATATTCTTAAAAATCAGGAAAATATGTAAAAGAAAAGGAATCAATTTAAATATAAATAAAGAGAAAACAGCAAGAAGAGAGACCCAAACTCAGTCACACTAAAGCCATGTTGCCTGCACAGTACAGGTAATGAGAACAGATACAGACTGTGTGGACAAGTCAGCATAAGGTAAGTGAAAAGAAGCGAACCTACTCTCACTGTAAAGGTGAAGGTAGGTGAAAAATAGAAGTTTGGAGTCCAATAGGAATTCACAGTTTCTCTCCTATGAAGAACACACTCAAGGAGGTATCAAGTCTTGAGCAAGGTCCAAGTTAAGTCTCTATGTCAATCTACATTGCTATCTTATCAATTCTTCATTCAAACTGGAAATCCTCCATATTCCTGGACTTTTTCTATCATGTTTGCCTCGCAAATCTATGCACTGAGTTATCCTCTATTCTCAAGTGTCTTGTTACTAAAAGGGTGAGCTGCAATTACAAGAGTGAATTCTGCGGGTTAGTTTCATTCTTCATCGTGTATAATATGTGCAACATGTGGTACTCACTTACTGGTGACAACCAACAGTTGTCTAGTTGGACTGAAGATCCATTCCATAGGAAGAAAATCATGCTGGTACTAGAAACCTAGTCAGCTTTCAAGGACTAATGAGGAAATACTTTATTTTACTTTGTTTATCAGTGGTAGAGAGGATCTTGGAGCAGTGGGGTCAGGAAAACTGTAGTTAGAATACATAGTGTGAAAAAAAAACTATTATCAATTGAAGAAAATAGAAAAAAAAAAAAAGAATTTACCCCCACCACTTTCTGAGACCAATATAACTCCTTATATGTTCTAAACCTTATCCACGTACCCACAGGTAAGTGTAGATACTACCCCTCATGAAAGAAGCCTGTCTTTGCAGCAAATGGAGACCATTAGAGAAAATCACAAATGGGCATAGCACTGAGATCAATAGATCATGAGACGACCATGCCAATAAATACATCTACATCACAGCTTCTGCATCAAAGAACGTTATAGACAAGTGGGCTGAAAAGAATGTAAGAGTGACCCAGTATACCTGGAAGTCAGCTGTGAAACAGTCTCTTCCAGAAATGGCTGCATAAACAAGACTGAAACAATGGTTAATATCACTAGGCATGTTCACAAGACAGAATGGGGAAACTGCATGGGGTCTCATTCCTGGACAAAGAACAGTAGGCAGAGCTAATGATAGGTAGGGGCCTCTCACGGGTATGAGCCTCTGTATGGGTTGTCCAAAGCAACATGGTAAGCTCTGAAACCATATAAACACAAACAACAAAAACATAGTCTACAGGTTGTATTTATATATTCCCACACACATGTAACAGTAATAAATAAAAAGAAGACTATTAACTTGAGAATATCAGGGCATGGGAGCAGTTGAAGAGAAGGCACCCAAGAGGAGATGGAAAGAGGAAAGGGGGGGAGAAAGTGATGCAGTTCTATTTCAATTAAAAGCATTACAAAATAACTAAAAAGAAGAAAAGGTCGTCTCTGGAGAAAGATGCTCACAGGGTGAGAGAGCAAAACATTAGGGCCCAAGCTGGAACCTGAAAATCTACGTAAAATCTAGGTATGGCCATGCACATCTGTAACCTTAGAATTGACAGAATAACCAGGGCTGTAGCCAGCCAGACAAGCCTACAAGATGGGAGCTTCAGTTTTAAGAGAATAAGACAGAGAACGATAGAGCAGGATACTTGATCGTCTCCTCTGACATTTACATATATATGCACAGGTGTGTGCCCACAGATACACATAACACATACGAGCATACACCATATGCACATAACTGCCACTCACACACCACAAAAAAACTGGATGAAATAAAATAGCCAACAAATATAAGTTTACAGCTGGTGATGAGAGATCTGAGTCGTTGGCAATAAATAAACATTCGTTCAATTTGGTTGTTTGTTTAATTGGATGGCTATAGAAGCTCATTAGCACAGTTACTGCATTTTTAAGTGGCTTTCCCCTCACCGGGCAGGAGTGTATTGATTGTGCACAACTTCACGCTCTTTGACTTCAAGTTGCTGTGTTGAAATTGACTATGGCGGGAGGAGGATCCACAGCATGTAAACTGACACACTATACAGCCTTTTGTCAAAAGAAAGGGTTTAAGCATTTATCTGCACAATACTGTTTCCTCTCCCACATCAGTGCTACCACTATGGCATTTTATAATGAAAATAAATTTGAACTCACATACAGTAAATAACTAGAATAACTCTAAGAAAACTACTGCTGAGCCTTTAAAGAAAATATTTTATTGCTCAGGAAAAAAAAGGTCATTGAATACAGTGATACAAACTGGTCTCTTTTGACACTTCTATAAGCTAGAAGGAAGAATGGTCATGCCAACGTGTGTCTTTTGACTGTATACTTAAAGTGACCTCATCTTTGCCTCCTTCCTCATTCATAAGTTAAAACAACCACAGCAATGACAATAGTTGCATGTTTCATTTTGTTTTGTTTTCCTGGCAAATTGTCTGAATTATGAACTCTGATTGTTTAGCAAATAAACAGCATTTACTTTTTAGAGCTGATACAGAAGTTGAAATAAATGTGTAAATCAAAACTGTTTCAGCATATATTGGATATTATTATCATTACTGTTAGCCTTGCTTTCAAATCCAGTATGAGCCGAAACAAATGTGTGTATTTGTAAAGGAAGATCCTGCAAGGAATTTGTATCAGGCAGCAATTGGAGTTGATATGCATATGTATATCTGTATGTGTATTCATGTATGTATACATAATGTGCATATAATATACATATAATATATACATACATGAACATATATAACTAAAAGAGAAAAGCAGACTATCAACTTTAGAGTAGGGAAGCATAGGAGCAGTTGGAAAGGAACGAACCTAGGAAGGGCTAGAAGGGAGAAAGGAGGAGTAATATAATTCTATTTCAGTTAAAAGTGTATTTAAAAATAATTAAAATAGGACAATAAGAGCTGGAGAGGAAGATACTCCTTACATGAGCATCAGTGCATTTTTAACTGGCTTTCCCCTTTAAAAAGATTGGGAGTGACTATATATAAATGTTGCTGAGTGCTGGGAAATCGAGAAGAGCTTCCCACCACACATCTCCCTCTGCTGTTTTTATTCCTATTGCCTAGGGGACCTGTTGTTCCTATCTAATGAGTCAGCCAGATGGGAGTTCTGAATTATATGAGTGGGCATTTGTTGATGTTGCTCTGGGACAGTCGCTGGTCCCTTTCCACTCTATCAAAGAGGCAATATTTGCAGGTATGAGCTTCTCCCCTCCAAGATGCTGGAACATGACGTATGCTCAAAAGATCCTGCTTGCTTGTCCTCACAAAGGAGACTTATGATTTCCTCTGAGTATATGGTGACAGACTCAGGGACCCTCCAGGAAGAGAAGGCAGAAATTTGTAAGGGAGGGAGGGATTATATATCTGAATTTTAACAGGATTTTCTGGACCTGACAATGCACTTGCATATATGAACTCATGGCTCACAACACCTGCAACTGCTTGCACAAGACTTGCACAAAACTAAACCAGCCCAAATGCTGGCAGGACAGAAGACACTCATGAAGCCTCACACCTGTCTGAGGAACTGTCAACTAATGGATACTGAAGGAGGGGGAGACAATTTTCTCCAGTAATGAGGCCCCTGAGAGGTTATCTATGCTCTAATACTTGGTTTTATACCCATGCACACACAGGCATCACTAAATTGACTGGCTATTTATCCAAAATCAGAATTTTAAAAGTGAGGATACAAAGTTGAGTGGACAATGAATAGAAGTGTGAGTATGGAAGAAATTGGGGTTAATATGATCAAAATATATACTATATGAAATTTTCAAGTAATTAAGAGAATAGTTTCTTTAAAAAAATACCGAGAGAGAGAGAGAGAGAGAGAGAGAGAGAGAGAGAGAGAGAGAGAGAGAGAGAGAGAGAGAGAGAGACTGGGAGAGAAAATGGAGGGGTATATCAGGAATTAAGAAAGAGAGAATGGGGAGTTGGATCTGATCGAGACACACTATATGCATGTGTGAAATTAGCAATAAAGCATTTCACTGGAAAACCAAAATGAGCCGCAGTAGAAGCAGACCTTCAAGTAACTTGCACAGCTTGAGATGACACGGGTAATTTAAAACCTCAGACCAGAAAATCTGCCTTGCAATCTCATACTGTGATGGAGGTCTCTGCAGGGAGAAATTTTTTTTTAATTGACAAATCCAGAATACACAACCAGTTCTAAGCAGAAGGTGCAGCGAGAGTAAACACAGCTCACATATATTCTATGGAAAAGGATATGACAGAGCCCATGGTTCCAGCGCTGACCCACACAGATCCGTGCTAAATGCTATGTTTGTCAGTGACTAATGCTGCACGACCTGAGGCGATTCATTCTGTGTCTCCGAGCATTGGTTTTTCTCACATTAAAAATCAATTGCTCCAAGAAACAAATGAACCAATATAGATAGAACACCTGGCACTGTGTGAGAGACACCATCTGTATCAATTCCTTCAGAATCTATAATTACACTTATTCTTCTAGGACACAAGACATGCTTATATGTTTGCTTGAGAGACACAAAAAGGGCAAAGAATGCCTTAAAGATTTGCAGGGCCTGTGTGAGAATTCTTGCCCCACCATCCAACCCATCACCCCACTGTATTTGGATACAACTTGGGTTTAGAATATAGAGAGGATATTAAATAACCACAAAACTCCTGTCACTTTGCAGATCAGGGAGCTTGTTGCTTTCAGAAACTCCCCAAATAACAAGAATAGCTACAGTATTAAAATCAGCCTGTGACAGGAACCATTGCAGATGTTTTAGGCACAAGGTTCACATTCTATGTGAATAATATCCATAATGGTATTCAGTGTTGTATCAATATGGTTGTAGGAGACAGGAAGTCCAAGTTAAAAGTGCCTTACTCACAGATATGCACCCCACAAGAAGAACCAGAATGCAAGCACGTGACCAGGAACTTCAATGATGAAGAGATTCTTAAAATTGCTCTTAATACATGCATCGTAGAATCCAGCTGAATGGCATCAAAATACCATAGTGACTTAAAACTGTATGAAGATCCCAAGCACTGAAAATCATAATAAAAGAAATGGGAGAGGCCATTCTAAGTTCTGTATTGAATTCAGCCATAGCTCTAGTGAGTCATCTGTAAAATGACCAATGCTGAGGACATAACAATAGAACGTAGATGAACACAGAAAGGTGCATGAAAGTGACTGCCTTAAGGAGGTCAATGCGAATTAGACAAAGACTGCATTACTGACCTAAGAAAACCCCCCCAAGATCCCATCAAGGTGAGAAGACTAGCTGTGTTAACAGAGTGGTAGAACAGGAAGATAGATCTTTAGAAGAGGTGGGATTGGCCGAATTTCAAAGAGATCCTAAGGTTAAATGTTGCTAAATAGTCATGGGAAATAAGAACAGGCCTCACATTACGTGAAGTAGCAGCATTACCCAAAACCTCAAGTGCAATGAAAAAAAAGGACAGGGATTCTGGAGCAAATAACACTCTGTTCAATGTCAAGTTTTCATCAGCTACTTACTGGATGCTGCCTCAGGGGAGAAGGACCTGGGTGTGTTCAGTATTTCTACATCCCCCAGTGGGCCATGGTGCTAAAATGCAGACTTTGACCCACAGACATTGAGATCTGGTCCAGTGACGCTCTATAATGAAATTGTACCCATGTGGCAAAACTTTAGGCTTTGAGTTCTTGAGGCTTTGACTTACTGGTGGACTAAGGTCACAAGTGTAAATTAGTCTGGGCAGAGCTCACATGCCAACTTGATTCACCCATAAAGTGAAGAAACTGGAAAAATGAAGACAAGTTCAGCATAGAGAACAGGATGGGGAATGAGGAAGAACCAATGGTAAGTCCTTTCTCAAAAATAATTGTAGCATTACCATATAAACTATGACAAAAGACAACTTCCACCATGGAATGTTAATGTGTAGATTATTGGCACTAAATGAAATCACACAGCTTTATTTGATAATCTGTTATACCACCTCTCAGATTTTACCTTTGCAAAATTCCTCAGCTTCTGTGGTGGTTTAAATATATTTGGCCCAGGGGGGAGTGGCACTATTAGGATGTGTGTGGCCTTGCTGGAGGAAGTGTGTCATTGTGGGCTTTGAGACCCTTCTCCTAGCTGCTTGCTCATCAATTTTCTCCTGTTTGCCTTTTGAACAAGATGTAGAACTCTCGACGCCTCCAACACCATGCCTGCCTAGACACTATCATGCTTCCCTCTGTGATGATAATGGGCTTAACCTGAGAACCTGTAAATCACCCCCAATTAAATGTTGTCCTTTATAAGAATTGTCATGGTGTCTCTTCATAGCAGTAAAACACTAAGATAATCTCTATGAACTATAATTTCCTCCCATTTAACAAACAAATAAACCAATCGAAATCACAAGCTTGAATGTGGCTGCTTTTAAGAAAACAGTATAATCCAGAGTAAGAAATTGATAAATGCTAGGTATATTAGTATTCTAATCATTATTATCATAATAAGGAGAGTCAGTGAGAGGAAGATATGGCCTGTGGATTTTGGCTGCATCATCTACAATGTGTATTAGATTGGGGTGTCATTTCTTTTGTCAGACTACCAGTTTCCTCATTTATTACAAAAGAACAATAATATCCACCTGATTGGTCTGTGTCCCAAGAGGTATATTATATGCGGACAGGGCAGATGTGGCGTGCTCTACTTAGAAAATACAGGATGACCTCAACTTCCCTTTGGATGATGACATCTACTCTGCCTCTTTCCTACAGGGCATTATCTCTCTCTCTCTCTCTCTCTCTCTCACTCTCTCACACACACACACACACACACACACACAGTGCATATACACAACAACACATAAACAACACACACACACACATATATATTCTTGCATACACTCATGCTTATACAAACATTCAGACAAAATTACCTACTAAGTACCTAGTCGTAATCCATATATGAGCTACAACTAAAATCTATGTAAACTAATAGTAAGATGGATCATGGATCGTGGATGGAGTAGAAGATGCATAGGTAAGTGGTTATGTGGGTAAATGGATAGACCTGTGGCTTGATTGCTTAGTGGGTAGGTAAATGAGCAGATAATAAAGAAATAAATGCCCTGGCCACTGTTCACTTCCACTAGAATCTTTCTCTTCTGAGGAGAACGTGTAACTGCCACACATTTATCTTCCCCATGTCCACCCCCAAGTCTCTTATTAATTTCCTATGAATATAAAATCTATCAGAATGGCCTGAAGCCATTCTATTAATTTCAATGGCTATTCTAGTAGGTGTAAAAATTTCCATTACCTCATCAAATTTTTATTTCCAGAAAGTTGTTCACACAAAATAACAAAATTCCCATAGCTGTGTGTGACTGACAGATATACTTTTTCATTACAATGAGGAAAGGTCTTTGAACCAAAATAGCATGCACTATGAGACAAATGATCCTGCAGAATAACACTCTGCTGCTGAAGAGATGGGCAGGGAGAAGACATTCTGGGGACACTCAGCTGTGGTGAGTTGCAGGGACCTCACAGCTTCAGTGTGAGGATTAACAAGGCAACATATGTGTGAGCACAGCTCAGCATCCAGCAGTGCATCTGCACTTCAGTCACACTTGGACTAATAAGATCATTATGGCTGGCCCAAAAAGCCCTGGGATTGGTGTGAAAAGACCTCAGTCAGAAGTTTTAACAGATGGATTCCCTACAGATACTATGAGAATCATGAGACAGACACCTCTGAACCAAGCTAAGATGAACCAAAAACACACACACACACACACACACACACACACACACACACACACACACACAAATGCCAGCTTGAATCAGTGTTTGGGAGGGAGCTGATTCTCTCTTCTCTCTCTCTCTCTCTCTCTCTCTCTCTCTCTCACACACACACACACACACACACACACACACACACACACACACACTTCTTTGACAATGAAGTTCTGACTCTCAGATTTACACCAGGTACAAGTAACCAATTTTTTTTTTTTTTATTGCTAACTTTTTTTTATTATTAACTTGAGTATTTCTTATATACATTTCGAGTGTTATTCTCTTTCCCGTTTTCCGGGCAAACATCCCCCTAATCCCTCCCCCTCCCCTTCTTTAGGGTGTTCCCCTCCCCATCCTCCCCCCATTGCCACCCTCCCCCCAACAGTCTAGTTCACTGGGGGTTCAGTCTTGGCAGGACCCAGGGCTTCCCCTTCCACTGGTGCTCTTACTAGGATATTCATTGCTACCTATGAGGTCAGAGTCCAGGGTCAGTCCATGTATAGTCTTTAAAGTAACCAATTCTTATCATTAGTCAACTGTCTTTTATTGCATTTCTTCCTAACCAAAAGTTGAGATGTCATGAGTTCAAGGTTCTGGATATCCAGATAATAGATCAATCTCCAATAATGATAATCTACATCTGTACTTTCCCTGATTTTGATTTGTAGGAACAGTAAACACAAAATCCTGTAAAAACAGCCTAAGAAGACCCTATCCCACTGGGCGTTTGCCAACCCATGAGCACACACTGCAACATGACACCATTTGAGACACTGGGCTTCATTGATTTTAGGTTCTAGGATCCCCTGAACATGGTCAGGTTAGCTGTTGTGTGAAACTCAGACACCGACATAGTTTATGTGACTCCCTAAGCTCTGGTGTGATGATTAATGCAGCCAGGATATAATGGAGTTCTTCCATCCTCACAAACTTATGGGTTCTCCATGATCCTAAGGAAGACTTGGATACTGTGTTCTGCCAAGTTTTAAAAGAGATTCCTAAAAGGAAGCAGTCATTGCTCTCTTATCAGGTCAGCCCATGCAACACGGAGTAGGTGAGACAAAATACTATCTGACTTTACAGAACCCCAGAGCCTGCAGTGGTGGGCATGAATAGCTTATTATAAAAAGATAAACTTTGGGCACACATTTGTCATATCATTCATACATACAAGGTATTGGGAGTCTGGTTGGTTTTTAATCAATATTAATAAGCCTCGAGTTTATAGTTTTCAGTAGATAAAATAGTTTTCCAGTCTTTAGTATTTCATTTATTTTCTTAAGATGTTTTTGTTTATTCTCCAAGAATCTCATTCCTGTATATAAAGTATATTGCTTATATTTACCCCTACTTCTGCCTGTCCAACTCCACCCAGACCTCTCTCATTGCTTTTCTTCTCTGTTTCTCTCTCTCTCTCTCTCTCTCTCTCTCTCTCTCTCTCTCTCTCTCTCTCTGTGTGTGTGTGTGAGCATGTGTGTGCACACATGTGCATGTGTGTTGATATGTATGTGTGTGTACATGTATGGATGCATGCATGCCCTGTGTAGATATATATCTGAACGTGCACGTGTGCACGTGTGTGTGTGTGTGTGTGTGTGTGTGTGTGTGTGTGTGTGTGTATAGATCAGGTGTGTATGTGTGTGATTTGGAGCAAGGTTTATCTGTACCTTGCATTAACAAATACCCCAGATATCTTTCAGTCTATTGAGGTCATTGGTCTCTAGGCTTTTCCAAAATTGTAGAACATTGAGTAAGTACATTATGTTCTTGCTCTTAAAAGTAGAGTCAGCATTGTGAATGGGGTGTTATCAGGTGAAAGGCTAGAGATGGTGGCAAGTACCATGGAGTTCAACTAGTGCTTCCTATATGCGCATCTACTGGATCAGAGAAAACCTGTACAGGGCACACATCAAAGAACAAATGCTTGCACTATTCCCAGCAGTCATCAGGAACCAATAGTTTCCCAGCTAGGAATAGGGCCTATGCTGCTCCCCATTCTACACAGGGATATTGGTTGATTTGATCATATGAAATTCTTATGCCGGCAACTTATATCTGCTGGGAGTTCATGGCTTATAACCAGAAGATACTGCCTCACACTGATCAACCCCAAACTCTCACTCTTACTATCCTAGACTGTAGATAAGAGGAATAGTAAAGTCGAAAAACTTCCCCAAGGTTGCATGACAAAGAAATGGTGCATCTGGATTTCAGACTTTGAGCAGCACACCTTTCACGGAAGAATGGTCTTCCAAAACCAAGTATGCACAATCTGGCCACAACCACCCGAAGGCAATGGTGATCTGTAGTAGCATCAGCCCTTTTATGTTTTTGTTTGTTTTCTCGCACTGGTTTTAATTCTACTTCTTCTACAAAAGACTAATTGAGGCTAAAATGTAAGAAACCTAACAGAAAACAGGCAAGGATCCTTTACACTTACAGAAGGGCACTGTCACAGGTAGACATTCCTGGTATGACTTGAGATAGTCCTTGGAGAAAAAATAGCTATATTATGGTGTGGTCAAAATCACCTTTGTGACACACTCGCATCTGACCTTAGGCAAGTCAGTAAGTATCTCAGGGCTTCTTTGGGGAGATTCTAAAATGAGGAGACTGACTAAAAACTGACCGACTCAGCACAAAATCCTATTCCAAGAGGCACTAGAGACCATGTTCTGGCTATTGTGAACCCTGGTGAGACCTGCACTGCACCCAGGCTCAAGTTTGTACTTGGAGAGCTGTCTTTGAAGGTTTAGGACTTCAGTCCTGGAAGTCCATATGACACTGCAGTTTTAGTCCAAAACTGGGTATCTAGATTGAAGAGAAGGGCATATAAGTATTGTGAATGACTCTGGGAGGGACTGGATGTGCAACTGCTATTCAATGGAACAACTCACTTAGGCGGCCCACATTTCTATTTAGTGTATCACTGCCATGTTGAGGCACTTTCAGAATCCCAGTAAGGCTTTTGTCACTGAGAAAAAAATTGTTCACACTTGATATGATATTATGATTATGTTGATGGACACTGTCACCTAACATTACATCATTGTAGTCCTCCAAGAAATATCATTAAATAGATACATCCTAATGTATAAATGATAAATATTAAAACAAAGAATGTGAGGCTACTGTTGACAGAGTAGATCTAAAATTCAGAACTAGATCTGGTTGCAGAGAGCACATTTTTCCTCTCTATTGTTCTTGCTGCACTCAATGATAGAGGAGAGAGGTAAGGTGGACTGAGAGAAAGTGTACATACAGTATATTGAAGACAAAAAGGAGAGGAGTATAACCTTAGAGAAGTGACACAAGAACCTTTGAACTCTAGTGAATGTTGTCGATCAGTATTCACAACTCCCAGCACTACTCTTCAGCTAACTGGAGATATCTTTTCACAGATGGCATGGTGTGGTAATCTTTAATGAGATAGGGATGGGCACCTTGTGCCATATAAATGGGTGCTGAGCAGAAGTTGCCTTACCACAGCTTTAAGCTAAGATTGGGGAAACAACAGCATGCAGAGAGGGAGTTGTGATGTCTTTATATTTTAGAAAAACAATCATTCACCAAAATTTGAAACAATTGATGAAAAATCACTTACATAGAATGTCATTGAATCAAAAGTGTTATAAACACAATCATGTAAAACAATAAAGGGACAGCTATGGATCTCTTTGTTGTATAAGGATTTTCCTCAAAATCAGTTCCTCGGACAAAGATTATTTCACAGAGTGATGGATGGGGAATGTTCTCCTTTCCAGAACTCCCTTTTGTATGTAGGACAAGTCTTTCTTTTGACATTTTGACATTTTGTCATGAAAGCTGATGCCCCACCTGGTAGTGGTATGCTCTTCTCTTGTATTGCAATGTGACTTTTTGCTAAGGCTTCTGCATTTTCAACTTTGCCCCTGCCACTCACCTCAAAAGCTCCTGTCTTGACCTCTTAAGAAAGCGTTTCTTCCCTGACTTTCAATTGAGTGTAGATCATCTGACCTCTGTTTTCTAAATCTGTGGTGCTCACCTCTGTTCACATCATTCCCCTTGCTTTCTTGAAAACTTCGTGCAGACATGGTACAAACCATGTTCGCTCCTTCCCGTTTCTGTCCTAAAGTTCAACACAATGACTAGAACCTAGGTACCTCCTCAGGACATAAATTAGGAAAAGACTGATACAATGTTAAGGGTTAATATCTTCTTGGTATGATATCCTGAGCCAGAATGTACTGTCCATTTGGGGAGAACTTGCCTTACTGATTGATATCAGCAGATCTCCCTCCTTTGTTTGTGGACTGAGTACATGACTCAGCTATAAGCCAAGTTCAGTTCACTTTGTTCACTTTGATTCTAATATCCATCACTCTGTTACTGACCCATCATACAAGGTAGCATCTAGATACTCTTGTTCTGGAAGTATTTTTGTGTTTGCATGTCATTCACAGTTTGTCCTACCATAAGTGCCTATAAAACTCCTTGACAAGTATCTATTAATTCATAAACCAGTAAAGAATCAGAAGAAAAAGCTCAATAAATACAACTTAATCTAATTATGCCTTACATCCTCACAATGATGTATATAAAGTCCATTCATGCAGTAGACATACATTTTCTAAAGGATTAGTAATGCTTCTTGAACAATTCAGTTTTTCTGGTTCTCTGCTTTTTAAAATTTATTTAAATGGATATACATTTTTGTTCAACAGAATAATGTCTTCTTTCCAAGCAGTCCATGTACAATCCTAAATATGAGCTAGAGTGCAGGGTTGCGAAGAAGGATTTGTTCCTCTGTTTGTAAAGGCCAGCTCTACTGGGTTTTGAGCTGCCCTGCATTTGTGGATTTGTGTCATGGTTCACAAATGGGACTACGATGAAAAGGAAATGTCCCCTCTAGGTATTTTCTAGCATTCAATGAGCCAAGAGGGAATTCTTGCAACTGTCCCTCACAATGATAGAATGTGAAAAATGAAAACTCTATCAGCATGCACATGCAGACTTGTATGGCTTTAAGTCCAGAGTCTCTTCAACATCTTTTACTATCTTCTTCATGTTAATCAAATGTTTCGTGCCTAGTTAATTATGCACACATTAGCTGACTGGGGGACTTGCATTCATATCTGATAAAGCAAATCATCACAAATAAAAACAAGAGGTACAGTCTTCATAATCAGCAATGTAGACAGCCTCAGTGAATAAATTCCTCTCTTCTCCCACTCTCTATTACCGTTATTTCTCTACCCCAAAGCCAGATGATATATCAAAGACAGGTTAGTCAGAAGCATAAACACCTAACACTTCCATGCTTTTTGGAACACCAGGAAGAAGAAAAGGGAATGGCAGAGATAAGAAAACTGCAGTGAATGTCAATCCTGAACTGGTGCAGAAGTTAGAGGCAGCCTCCTTTTAGACCAGAGTGAGGGAGGTTTAACTGAACTTGAACTGAAGCAAGGCCCCTCAAGTCATTCCCATGGTGTCTGGATACTCAGACAGTACCAAGGATGCAGAATTGTAGAACTCCAAATAGATAAGATGTCTGTGAGTGTAAGAGCAGAAAACCATAACACTCAGAAAGAAAAAAATTCTCAACTTTTATTACAATGAGGCAAACTATTAGGTTAGTTATACTTGGAAAGGGGGTTGAAAATAATCAGTAAATCCAAGGGTGCTCCTTACATACTGGAGCATCAAGAATTATTCAGTACATTACTATCATGTGTGGTAGCTTACATATGTTTTCTGAATAAGCTCTGGAATGTATCCATTATAGTAGAAATAAAATAAAGGGACAAATAAAGGACCCATTTAATAGATTTATGCATTTAAAAATTGCGCAGACATACAAATAATTACAGAAAAAGCCAAAAGTAAAGGAATGACTTCAAAAGTGATTCTCCATGACAGCGTGCTAAATGAAAAGTGGCCCAAAATCCTCAGAGCGGCATTAAGACTCTTCCTCACTAGGCAACAGTCCAGGTTTCCAGCAATGACAAAAGCCTTCCCTCTTTGAGATAAGCTATTTCTGCCACAGAACCTCCTGTCTGCACCTCCTACTTCAGCCTTTTCTCTCTTAGCTTTAATTGGCCACCTTTTAATTAATCTTCAGGACTTCTATTCAATGCTCCATCCTCAGGTATGCGTTTTCTGAGTCCTCGGTTTAAATGAGGAGTCTGTTTTCACTTTCTGTGGTCAACTGCCTTTCATGTCTTATCAGATATTTCAAGTATAACTGTCTTCTGAGAAAAATAAGTTGGGTCTAACGGATTTTTCTTCCCCTGATCTCATGTTCTTTGAGGAGCTGGCTACTCATACTAGGACAGGACTTTTCAGAACAGGTCTGATGAGCCATGGACACCTTTGCCAAGAATGGAGGCACACATGTTCCCTACAGGGAAGAAAAAACAAGCTGTGACTTAGAACACAGACTACCATCTCCTGTGTGATCAGTAGTCCATGATTCTATAACTCGCTCATTCTCAACATGGAAGGATAAGTTTTGTCAGTTTAATACAAACCAGAGTCTCCTGGAAAGGGTCTCAGTAAGGGAATGTCTACCTTGGGATGTCCTGTAGGCACGTGGGGGGTATTGTTTTGATTGTGCTATTTAGTATAAGAAGACTTGCCACTGTTGGTGGCACCACTGAATAGGTAGACTATCCTAGGTAAAAAAGCAGGCATGGTATGCAGTCCTCAGTAGACTTTAAGCAGTACTTTAAGCTCCTATCTTTCCTGCTACATCCCACGGTGTGAATATATCCTAATGAAGTCCCCATGACTTTAAAGGAGTAAGATTCCTTGGTTTTCTATCAATTAATGTAACCTATCTGACTCCTATAATAAACCAGGATTTTCTGTTAAGAGTCAACCTGACAAAATGAAAATGAACGTTAAACCAAGGATGGAAGACTTTGGTTTAATCCCTCACTCTCATCTTCTATCAGAAAAAAAAATTGCTTTTCTGGATGTCACCTTTCAGAACCCCATGTTCTCTAGAGTGAGGACACTCATATTTGTGAGAGGAACCCTGTTACTGAAGACACTCTCATTCGAGCACATTTTGCGGTGCTAGGAATTAAACCCCACCTGCCTTTCTTTCTCGGAAGGCCATTGCTGATGAAGCACTCGCAGCTCTGTTTCATATTTAACATTGATCGGAGGGCACAATCATGGCTCAAGCTTCTAGATTTAATTTTCAGATTTTGCAGCATACTTCATGGGAGCCTGAACTTGATACAGAGAAGACTTGCAGAGCCCTAGCTGAAAAAAAGAGAAGTGCTTCATGTCTAATCTGTTGGCTCCAGCATAAAATGGTCAGATGGACACTCTCAACCTGCTCTGGACTCACAGGTATGTAAACTAGCTGCCACAGGAGCAAAGGGGACGTATCCATGCTTTCTTACTTGGAACTGTCTAACCAACTTTGGAGGTGTTTATGGAAAAGCATTAGAAGAAAAATGTCATATATCCCTCAACAGACATTAACATGGAAGGGAGCTATGAGGCCTCCATAGAATAGACTGAATAGCTTCATTTCAGGTATGTTGTTTCCCTTTCTGTTGAATGCTGTTACTGTGTAAAATAAAAAGATTACATATGACAAAATGATGCAGAAAACATGCTGGCCAGCCCCTAGGATATAGCAGAGGGCAAACTCAGTAATGGTTCCTTCTTTTTCTTCCTTCCTTTCTCCTTTACTTTCGAAAATCACATTAATAGGCAGAGCTATTCAAGATGCATGAAGAGAGGTGGGTTGGGTGGGTATATGATGAATGAATGAGTTACCTTTACATTGCTGGAACAAAATAGCTTAAAGAGAACTTAAGGAGGAAGGACTTGCCTGTATCTACAGTGCCAGTCTGAGTCTGTTGCAGTAAAGGAAATGTGGAGAAAATTGTGGCAGAGGAATTGTAAGGAGGTAGCCGCCTGTTCATATGACTGCACACAGGAAGCAAAGAACGAAACAGAATCCATTCAAACACTGACCTATAGAGACACACATCCATCCAGGATCCATATCCTTCAAAAGAGTGATATAAGCTGGAGACAGAGCACCGTAAACATGTGTGTATAGAGGACATTCTAGATTTACACCATAAACTTGGGCACATGGACAGATGGATGGATATGTCTAGGTGTGGATAGATAATCTGTCATTAGAGGCCACTCTATGGCTCACACAGGCACCCTTTCTTATCAAAGATGAGCCAAGCAGAGCCAGAAATTCCAAAGTGTGAAAGCACAGGCTTCCCAGTGATTGAATGCAGACTGACACTCAGACTTAATAGTTGGTCGTATTGTGCCATATCCACTGCAGAAAGCTTTGTGGAGAAGAGAGCATATAACGACCACATAGCAATGCACACCCATTTCTGCCTTGTTCTGAAACATAACCACACACGCACACACACGGGTACATCTATCATTGTCTTTGTGTTACAACTGCAGAAAAGCATAATTAGTTGTCCAAGTATGTTTGCATTCTTTAGAAGCTTAGGACAGGTCCTGGACAGGAAATGTGATGCCATAGCTACGTAGATCGAACCTCTCTGTCTTCACTTGATATGTTGTTGATCAAAATTCAAGGCTGCAAACTATAGTATGCAACAGAAAGTACTGATTGAACTCTGTCAACATCCATGTCTTCCATATTTAAATCAAGGCAGCTGGTCAAGAGGAATACATAGTGTCCCCCACCCCAGCCCTCCAGTCAAATCTAACAAAGTGCAGCTTTGTAAACATACCATGCTTAGGAGGGAGCTGGCAACATGAGTGTTGTAGCCATTCCTCATGATATGACCTTCAGAACCATTAATGGGTACACACACACACACACACACACACACACACACACACACACACACACACGGAGGGGTTCATAGACCAGGACAAATAAATACTGCTACAGAAAAGTGTTCAAAAGAGGAAACTGAGGCTTGCATTTGAGATACAACCCACTTCTGTTGAATTTGGGACATGATTGTGAGAGAAAAGACACAAATAAGGAACCAGGAAATCTGAAGTCCCGAGAGTATTCTTTCACTTGAAGGCTCAAATAATTATAAAACCTGGACAGTCATTGGTGCTTACATGGCCTTTAACCCCCGTGGGAGTTAACTGAGCCTAACTGTGGTTGTTAAAGAAGCTTCATAAATCTGATTGACAAAAGGGTGAAATGTTCCTTGGAAATCTCTAAATAATACATAGCATTCCATTACTTTCGGTGTCAAAACAAAGCAGTCTTAAATCAGCAAGATGTTTCCCATTTTCAGTAAATAAATATGGCTCATAGACCCTAGGCATCTATGAATCAAGTCCCATCTAACATCTCAAACACTCCTTCCCTGTTTCTTCCCTCTTCTTCCCCTCCCTCTGCTGTAGTTTCCAAACATTTACGTCTAAAACCTAAAGAGTCATGTCAATCAGGTGAGAGGAACAGAAGGTATTCCTATATGGTTATTGTTAAATCGGCCTCATCTTCATTACTTCATTACTCAATAGGTTTTAGGTTTTTGTCATTGTTTGCTTGTTTAACCTCGATGCTCTGAATTAAGATAGTGTCAGAAACTTTTTCAACTATAAACTAAGCACATTTAGTTTTCACTTCAGGACTGTTTCCTATGGTCTCATTGCTCACCAAGTCATAGGAAGAGAGAAATGAGAAAAACATAAGCTTCCTGCAAAGATGTTCCCAACTTTTCAGAAGACATTCCTTGGTTGGAATTGATATTTATAAGAGGCCTCTTTCTCGCACTGTTCAGTGCATGCCTTCATCATCGTTCACCATTCTCATCGAACTGACATAAACAACACTCAACAAAGAAACCAGAATGTAAGAGTGCCTGCTATGCTCTAACTACTAAGGTCGCCTTTCCATCCTCCAGACAAACTAGACTCTAGGCCAAGGATGACTCCTTTACCCTCTACCAAACACACACCGTGAAAGCCAGCTTTCTGTCACTATAACCGAATAACTGAAAGAATAAACTTGTGAGAAGAGAGATATTTTAATTAAAGTTTGGAAACTCCTCCTAGTTCCACTGATTCCATTGTAGTAGTGGAAATTGCATAGGACAGCAGTTGGTCACCTCGGAAGCCAGGGAGTGACCAAGAAAGGCCATGCCTAAATCTCCAAATGCTCTTTGTAAGCACAGTCCAGATACCCAAGAATCTATCTCTCAAAGCCTCCTCTAAGGCCAGCAGTACCAATACTACCAACAGGGCTTCACTCTTGTTCTAGTTTGCTATCTGTTGCTGGAATGAACCCTGTGGCCAAAAGTAGCTTCAGGAGGAAAAGGTTTATTTGGCTTATCGGCTGCAGCTCATTTTCAGAAGGAGGCCAGATCAGGAATTCAAGCAGAAGCTTGCAGCACAAACTACCATGCAGGTATGCTGCTTATGGACTTGTCTCCTGCAGGAATCCTCTGCACTTCTTCCCATTTTGACAACACTAAAGTGGCACCATGAGGACAAACACTGTGGCCTAAGCTCTACCTTAGTTCCAATCATAAGATAAAAATCTTAATGCCTGTTTCATATGGCTGTTGACAGCATCCCCGGAGTAGGTGCAGTGAAGGTGTGGGAATATGGTTTGAACTCAAAGCTTTTACTAGAGCCATGGTCACTGCATGATTTTTATTAGGTTCAGCAGTGTCCATGAACTAAGACAACTCAATCCAGATTCTAGCAGGCATCCAAATGTCATTTGTTCTGAAGGCATCTAGACTCACATCAGCTATTACTACGACCACCTGGTCCTTCTCCTCAGTTTTATTGCATAATTCACCCAAGGAAGAACTATTCTGACTTTACTTTCACCTATCACTACAGTAAAAAAAAAAAAACAAACAAACAAACACTCGTTCCCTGGTTCTACCATCCCAGCCTTCTTTAGCTCCTCCCTCTGTGCTATCCCCAACTTTCCCAACATGTCCCCCATCCAACTGTCATAGTTGTTAATCTTCAAAGTGACATTATGTAAGCCACCTGATCAATACACTGTTTATAGCCCTCCTTATCTATGAGATGCACTTCTAGCTCAAAGCAGGACACTTATGTTCTTCACAATCAATCCCCCTGCAACTTGACCAGTCCTATCCCCCCATTCTATCAAAAACACCACTTTGCTGTCGTTTTCCTCTACAGAATGGCACTACTGTTCATAAGATCACAGACCATTTCCTTGTCTAGACCTTTTCACAATATATTCTCAAAGCTTGGGGTTCCTTTTCATTCTTATCTGGATAGTGACATCCCTCATTCAAGTAATATGTCCTGCTATCTCCTGGGTGGCTGGGTATCTATCTCTGTATACCTTCAACATTTTGTCTATGTTTGGAACTTCCATTTCTGATCTGTCTTTCTTATCTATCTCCCGTACAGAACCTTCTAAACCACTTGCATTTGATCCTGGTTCTTTCTCTTTATTATGGCCAGAATCTCTAGGATCCGGACTAATAAAGAACAAAGAATATGATGTCTCCTAGAAGAAAATCTGCAGCAAGTTGTTGGGTTTTCCGTGGATAAGAATGGTTTTTCTGAGGAATTTCTAGTTCTGGGTATGAAGCATCTACTTTAGATACTGGAACAAAACTAGACTCAGAGCCTGAGCAGGACAGTAGGGTTTCCACCTATGACACTCCCCAGTGAAGATGCTTGGTTCAGAATTAAGTGGGAGATATTGTTAGGTAAGACTTTCTTGGCTAGTTCTGCAAAACCTGACCTCAGTTTTACCATGTGTTTTATAAATATTCATTAGCATATAATAAAGATGGGCAAGGATGAAATCAAATCAGAGAAGTTAGCAGCTTGACCACCGGTCCCAGCTACTGGAGATCAGAGGAACCATAGCCAACATCCCATTCTTAAATGTGCTCTTCTGAGCTTCACTGTCCTCAGGACCATATGCTTTTCATTCTATTTAATAGACCTTGTTGAGGGCTGGCACGATGGCCCAACAGGTAAATGCACTTGGACACAAGCCGGATAACCTAATAACCTGAGTTTGGTTTCATAAAATCGGGATGCTATCGTGTGTATCTATAATCAAGAGCTGAAGACAGAAGAATAATCAGAAACCTCATGGACTAGCTAATCTGGAGGACACAGTATGGTAGAAACAAATAAAGGGACCTTGCCTCAACAGTGTGAAGGAGAGACTCTTAACAAATTATCCTCTGTCCTCTACACGTGTTCTCTGACTCATGCACATGTCATACAATCAATACATAAAAATAAAATGTTAAAAAGAGAGAAGTGGGTGAGACTCACTGAGTGCCCGTGAGGCATTCTGCTCTTCCTTGATTCCACCAGGGGGTAATTGCGCCCCTCTGGGTGACTGAGCCCAGGGCAGCTTTCTCCACCCCTGCAGTTCAACACTTCCTCCCCTGCAAAGCTCTTTGCTTTACACACCTGCTGAGTATGTCCTCACCAGGGGTTAAGAGGATAAAAGGCTCAAAGCAGCAGGCTCTCGAAGTCACGGATTAAAAGGCAAATCAGGTAAAAAACAAGCCTGGGACATTATTATTATCCATGTGGATTTGCTGTAAAAAATAATCCACAAATCCCATGTGCAAAAGGACTCCAGTGACTGAATTCAGGTCAGTCCTCACAGGGATAATAATGACATTTTAAGGAGGGGGATCAAACTTTATTAAAATAATAATTACACCATTTTAGCAAAAAAAAAAAAATCAGCGATTTTGATATTTACCTACTGTGCCTGACCAAGAGTAATACATGCCCAAAATCAAACAGGTTTAAATCAAATTGGAGAACTGTATTTTATTTTTTAATAATTAATATTAATATTTAATATTTTTGAAAATCACAGACCTGACTAGAATGAAGTATCAAGTCCATCACTTCTGCAGAGTGTCTGACCATGTGCAGGGACCGCCAAGCTTCTTCAGTGTCTTACAGTGAGGAGGCCTGGGAACTTTAGTTTGCCTCCACTATGCTCCTGGCACTACTCCTTTTCCTAAAAAGACATGGGTATTCAATGGTTTCCTCAAACCTGAATAATCCTCATACCCTCTCAAAAGTGTGGGACAGAATGAAAAGAGTCTCAATACAAATTAATAAAGGAAGTTAAAACAAGATTGCTTCTGACAGAACCAGACAAATCAATTAGATGATCTCTGGCAAGCAAAGATAATTGTATTTCAAAGTCTATTAAAGCACATCAGGGCCAGTTAGCTAATTTCATAGGGGAACTGGCTGTCGCTGGGCATTAGGCAGCAATGGGAAACATCGGGCAGAAACACAAGATGGCATTTTCTTCCTAGGATCACTAGACCTATAAACTCAGCATTTGAGTTCAGCATGAAAGTGGCAGTTGTATTTGTTCAAAGGGGATTTCTATCCTAACAGGGCTATGAGCAATTGAACGTCTATGCCAGATCTGACAAAACTGATTATACATCCTTTGTGTGAAGTTATTCATCTAAAAACCTCTGAAGAGACATCTTTAAGATAAGATAAAGGAAAGGGGTTGAGGAAAGACAAGAGATGAATCTGAACATCGAATGATGAAAAACATCACTCAGAAGAAAAACCACTCTGGCTTAAAACCTTCGAGAAATAAGACTCCGAAGTGAAGCTTGAATTTATTTTAAATAACAAATGTTAGTTCCATCTCAATTGTCAATATTCAAAATGAAGGTTTGCATTTGTTTCAACAGTTACCTGCAAGTTTATCTTGCATTAGGGAAGCTGGATATGGAGACTTTTAACTTAATTGCTACTAGTTTTGAACATGTCTTTGTTAGAATAAAGTTGGCACAAATGTAGCCATGTGGAAGACCAAACAATAGTGGTCATGCTTATCTGTGTTTCTATGGTAACTTTGAATAACTGTGTCATATGCACTTTCTTCACAGGATATGTAAGTGTGCTCTGAAATGGTGAGCAAGCATTTGTAGTTCATCCAACACCAGAGTGTCCATAAGCATAATGTTATGATCTGTTTTAAAAATAAGTATCTTGAAACGTTAAAATAAAAAACAGTGAATGTTTTTGCTCTCTTTCAGGTACAGAGATGATAGACAGAGAGAACAGGATGGATCTTGTAGTTAACCATTTCTCTATTATTATCTATAAATTAGTTCCTTAGGAGAACATTGCTGCTCTATGAAATGAGAGCTTGCCTCCTGCCTTCTTGTATCCAGCATCATTCTGAAGGCAAGCTGAAGGGCCTCTGCAGTGTCTACAGCAGAAGGATATGCAAAGACATTTGGAAGATGAAACCGCACAGTCTTTATCCAAAGAGGATAGCAAGAAAGGCAAAATGACTTCATGCAAATCCAATCAACCATCTGAAAGCTGAGGATTTATCTGGGGAGCTTTAAAAATAAGCTATTAACAGTACCCCCTCCCTGTTACAAGCAGAAACACTCAGAGAACAGGCTAGCTTGTGGTTTCCTGTGATTCAGGCTCAGAAAGTATAAGACGGTGGGTCTGAATTCCATTTTTAAAGAAGTGCTCAGGGGTCGGTGGCACAGCAGCCAACGGACCACACTTCAGGGGCCAGTGATTTAAACAGCATGAGAGGAATAGGATTTGTCTTCCCTGTATTAGCATCATTTAACGAAGATCCAGAAGACTATCTGAGATTGAAGGAGATAAGAAAGCAGCAACATGAAATTCAAACTCATTAAGCATAAGCTAGAACTTCACTCCTCCTACTGTGCACCAGGTATTCCTATGAACTAGAATACTTAAAAATGGTAAAATTGGATCCCCACTCTTTAAAGTTTTACAATTCTCAGAGAAGACAAGCTACTCATAACACACCACAATATTTCCAGTACTCTATTGCAGGAGGAAGAGGAGGGGGGGAGGAGGAGAAGGAGGAGGAGGATGGGGGAGGAAAAGAAGAGGAAGAGGAGTAGGAAGAAAAGAGGAGGAGGTGGTGGTGGTGGTGGTGGAGAATCCTTTCACCTCCATAACACCCATTCCCTGTTTTCCTTTCATAAATTGTTATCATTAGTCATGGGCTGGCTCATCTTCCTGACATCAGAGCCACTCTGCTCCTGCCTTGTTAGACTCTCTTAGACACTAACCCCATTCAGGCTTCAAGTGACAGTCTGATACAATTTTACTTCATGATAGCTTCTCTCACTCTTGCCTACAGATTGGATGAACCTTTCTGCATCCCTTCCTAGTACCCTACCTGTCTGTTTTGGTGATAATTTATCACATATCACACATGTATTTCTTTCTTTCTTTAGGTAGTAAACATCCTAAAGTCAATGTTTTTATTATAGTGTTTGCATAAATGTCATAATATTGTCATAACATAAATATAACAATGACTTTCTGAGACTAGGTCCTCAAAGAACATCTTATGAATGAACTTAATGATAGGAACGTAGGAATGACAATAGGTTATGAGAGCATGATTAAGTACTATAGTATTGATCTACCAAAACAGTTTGAGAAATTGAGGCCTCCCCCACATTCAAGCCTGGTCTTGCAAAGAGAGCCAAAACTCATGTCTATGGAATTCATGGGCCCCAAGGAAGAATCCTGTAGTACTGATTTGTTGTTTGTTTGTTTGTTTGTTTTTGTTTGTTTGTTTTTTGTTGTTTTTTTTTGTTTTTTTCCTAAAAGGTCATGCTGTCAAGCTGCCTTATAAATATTTATATTTAAACCAATAGATTTATTCTTCCCCTAACACTGGTCAGAAATGCATTTTATCATAGTGGATAGGGCTTAATGTAGAGAGCCATTGCTGTTCAAAGTTCTGAGATAAATAAGCATCTATGAGTGCTCAGTAGTAATAGATGGGACAGCAGCATCAGCCTTCCCCCAGTGCTAAAGGAATAACTAGGGAAAGGGAGGGAAAAGATAAAAGGGCTGAAATATTAAGGGAAACACTGTGAAATGCTGTATTTTAGATATGAAATGGCAATTGCATACATGAACTCGAAGCAGCTATGGTATCTGCACAATTATCTTCCGAAGATAGAGCCAGTTAAAATTCTAGCATTGGGGGACAGGAATATCCTGATTCCTCACTGCTAGCTGAAGAGCTATGGTTAGCTGATGATTTCTGTTAGAGGCTCATTATTCTTTCAGTGTGTATGTAGTTGGTTCTCCTTGCCCGAATGAATAACTCAACACTCATGTAATTGGGGGCAACACAAATTGGACTCAATGGGTTAAAAACAAATATCCAATATAGATAGATAGATAGATAGATAGATAGATAGATAGATAGATAGATAGATAGACAGATAGATAGATAGATGGATAGATAGATAGATAAGGAAGACATGAAGTTGGAAAGGAAAAGTTACCTAGGTTCTTGGGTTGTTAGAAGGGGAATGAAGTCTGAGTCCACAGGATCAAGATACATTGTATTCATATATGAAAATTTCAAAGAATAAAAAATGAAAAAAGCATTTATATATTACTGGTTAAAATACCAGTTTCAAGAGAAAATTATAACCTTTATCAGACATTAAAAATTAGTTTGAGGAAAATGTTTGAGCTAGAACTTACCTAGGGTAGAATTTTCAAGGCAGTACTAGGCATCAGAGAAACAAAGATGTTCTAAGAACCAAGACATTTTAGATTAAATTATACAAGATTTGAGAACTAGAGTATAAAAGGAAAAGGAACAGAGGGTTCTAAACAGAAAACAAAATGGTTATGATAACCCTGTGGTTTCTCACTTCCTGAATGTTACTACACACTGGAAACAAATGTCTAAACCACGTCTTACAAACACTAACTGCCAGGCTGGCCTATCATATGTTTTGTTTGTTTGTTTGTTTGTTTTGCTATAATTTTCAGCTTGCCATTGTCAGAAGGCTAGCTATTATAGACTGTAAGATATTGGTCTTATATAATATATTCTATATTGTTCATTTTTCTTTTTAATTAGCAAGGTTGTAGGTTTTATTATGAAATTTTCATATATTTATATACTCATGTCAATATACTTTGTTCTTACCCAGCCTCCACTGCTCTCTCCCACTACCTCCCTCTTCCTATCTGATATAACCTTCTTCCCTAGATATAGTCCTCTTGCTGCTTTAATGTCACGTGTTCCATCACCAGCCCTTTATCCCCTCCCACTCTGTTTGTTTTTGATGTATAGTAATGTCTTGTCTACATGAATGTTTATTAATTACATGTAAGTCTGGTGCCCACTGAGTCCATGGCATGCATGGGCTCTCTTGAATCTGAAATTACAGACACTCGTACAGCCACCATGCTGGTACTAGAAATCAAAATTGAATCTTCTGGAAGAGTAGTCATTACTCTTACCCACAGAGCCATGTCTCCAGTTGCCTCCATGTAATTTTTTAATGTGTTTTGATCCTTTGATACACGTCATACATTTATAAAACATATGCTGATCCTTTCTTATCCTCCTTTCACTCTTGACAAACCTGTTCTCATCAGTAAGTCCTCTTCCTATATCATGGCCTTTTATCTATTTGTTTTATTTACTTAATTACAGAGACCTCCAAAATCCTCTATGCTCATAGGTGGCAGAGCATGACTTCAAATCCAGCTCTAGCTTCCAAATTCAAGGTTCCCAAATTCAAGGCAGACTGTGTCTGCCTTCTGTTAGCATGAGTGTTGGTGCTAAATGTAGGTGTGACACCTTGTGATATTTGTTGACTATGGTGAAGACATGTTTCCCTTTGAGAATTTGCCTCAGTCAATATAGACTTTGAATAAATGCAAGCTGACTGTTTGCTCAAAGCAAACATCATCAGAAGACATCCTGCCTCCTGGAACTGGAAAAGCCATCCTCAAATATGAATACGCTAAAAGCAAGTAACTCTGTTAGTAGGGACAATCCTCAGGCAACATTCTGCATTTCTATGTTTTCGACTCCTTCTTCCAGCTCTTCTTACACTCTCTCTGCCCCTATTCCTTGATATTCCCTGAGTCTTAGAAGAGGAGAGTTAATATATATGTCTCATACATAGCTGCACGCTCACTGTTATTAATTTTGCACCTTGAACAGTAATGAATGTTTGCATTAAGCACTATCCACTACCAAAAAAAAAAGCAAAGTCGGGAGCAGCATGATTCTATGGCTATAAATATAAACCTTTAGAAGACAGCTTGACAACATGGTAATTTATGAAAACAACAATAAGCTCTCCCTTATCAGTTCCCTATCATCTCCCATGTATCACTTTCATCAATTTTTACTGTACGGGGTAATCCTCTCCTGTGGAACAGCCTGAAATCAAATCAAGAAAGTTATTGGTTCCTCCCGTACATTCTTGTTACCACTGTACCATTTGGGACACTTTCCCAGACCATTTGGTATAATAACATGCAGAGGCAAGCTCTGGTTAAAACCATGGGTGCTTTTCCTTATCGGATAGCATCTTCCAGTGCAATGAAAACTAACCAGTGAGAAGGGTTTCCTAGTCGGTTCAAAAGTGAACAGTCTGTGTCTTGCAACTGAAGCGTGTGGTATATTTAGCAGCAGGACATTACCAATAAATTATGATATTACTAGAACCACGACAGCCTATGTTGCTCATTTCCTTATTCATCTACTTTTAAATAGGAATGTTTGCTGGGCTTATCCCTTAATCCTGTCTATTTCACCAATCTGATACTGTCAGGCTGGGACCACTGTGGAATGTTATCTTCTGCATTTCAAGTTTGCCTTGACTCTCAAAGAAGGCTTTAAAATAAGACTTCTTAGCAATAATGGAGCAATTAAGACTTTGGGACTTCAGTGGTAGAGTGAATCGCACACACACACACACACACACACACACACACACACACACACACACACACACACACACACACACACACACACACACACACACACACACACACACACCACACACACCCTCACCTTTGTGGCCATAGGAGGATTGAGTTCAAGTATGTCTACTTAATGTTGGGTATTTGCCATGGAGATATGGTTGAAACACAGAAACTTGTGGGCCATTTTCATATCATTGGGAACATACCTGGAAAATTCTTAAAATTGTCTATTAAAGCCCCTCTCCATCACTCTTTTTCTATTTCTTCCCCCCTCTCTCCATTCCTCTCTTCCCCCCCCATGGCTAACTGTCTCTCTGTCTTCCTGTCTTCCTATCTATCTATCTATCTATCTATCTATCTATCTATCTACCATCTATCTAATGTCTATTTTTATTCCTCTTTATTTTTCCACCTTAAAAATGCTGATTTTGTTCTACTATGCACACATTTGTCATGTGCCACTTTATCTTAGATCCAGATCATTGGAGCTCACCCTTTTTTACCCGAAACTTCCAAACAGGTTAACCAAGATCAAACTTTTCTAACAATTGTATGAGTTGTTTTAGTGATGGAACTCTCACTGGCAGGCCTTCCTAGTGACCATGTGTATGAGTATTTGTTGAATCATTCAGTCATCAATCTTTTGCATTCCCCTAATCCACCATGTTTGGACTGCAGAAATCCACTAACATTTTTTTCTTGCAGAGGGTACCCTAGGGCATTATCTTGCCCACTAGATTTGAGATGCTGCCATCCAACTTCCATGAAGTTTCACTGGAAGTGTGGCTCCATTGGGATTCATGCTGAAAGCATCCTCAACTATTGAGCCTTCAGGGATTGTGCCCATCAGTAGCTCTTCTGACAGATGCAGAATTCTGGTTGGCATCATGCCTAGCCCATCTGAAACTTACTGAAGGCAGGAATTCAAGGGGCTCTAGGCTATTATTTTAGAGTTTTACTGCTGATACAAGGTTGTGAATTCTAGAACTCATTTTTGTAAGAGGTGTAAATTCCTTTAGACTTTACTGAACATGCCGATAGGTGTAGATACTGTGAAGCCTACTCTTATATTTTTAATCATAAGCTCCTGACATTATCCTTATATGAAGAGTGGGGTTAAATGTTAACCAAAATAATCTAGCATTAAGAGGTAGAAGCTTTGTGTTCAGTTCTGATAGGTAACTAAGAGCACAGCAATGACATATATTGTTTGGGAAATCTGTCTTCCTTAAGACTCACACACTACTCGTATTCAGCACTTGGCAGTGGGATTTTCTTTTAAAAGGTATGGTTTCTGGGAGCCACTTATTCATCATTTCAGAATATTTCTTCTCATACTCTTGTCTCTACTTAAATAAGAGACTGATGACAGGTGAAAGAGTTGCTATTAAGTGACTATTCTATGACCTATATGAGAAACCTATATTATACCACCCAAGACTGAGACAGCACTGTAGAAGAAACTGCAGAAAAAACTTAAGATACAAAGAATAGGTATAAATATTATGAAACTTGTCTTTTATGCATAAAATGAAATCACGGTGGTTATGGTTACCTGCAAGGAGCTTGTATAACATTATTTAATCATGATGTGGGGCTGGAGTTCATGAGGCCCTATGGCTCACTGACAATTGATAGGAAAGGGGGATGACTTTTCTTGAGGGTGTAGACACTAGCTAATTGCTCACTCCCCAGTAAATACACCTCACCAGTGCTCGTGCAAGCAACCTTAATTAAACTCAGTGTTTGCTATGGCTGTTCTTGGTTATTACCCTGACTGCACCTAGAATTAACTAAAATCCAAGCTTCTGGGAACACCTGTGAGAGAGAATTTTTCTTGATTGGATCATTTGAGGTTGAAAGATTCACCCTAAATCTGGCAGCCTATATGAAGGCAATTTTTCTTTTACCTGAATGCCCTCACTCTCACTGGCCAGTTCATTTCTTCCCTGGGATTAGAACCGCTTACTTCAGGATTCCATTATATACTGAAGACCAGCTAAGACAGCCTGTCTAGTGGACTGAACAACTATTGGATCCTTGAACTTTTCATTAAGACACAATTATTGTTGAAATAGTTGGACCACAGGCTATAAGCCACTCTTATAATTATATAGAGATATTATAGATGGGTATAGATAAATACATAAAAGTGATAGATATGTGACAGACAGATATAAATATATTCTGTTTCTCTAGAAAACTCCGGGGAATACAGAATGTCATTCAAAGAAGGAAGACACAAAATTAACAATTCAATATGTTGGGAGAAAGAAAAGGTTCACCAAGACTGAGAAGGGGTAATGGATGGTATATGTGAGCAACATCCATTTTATATCTGTAAAATTTTTTCAAAGGATACATTTCTAATAACAGAATTGGAAGTCTGTAAAAGAAAATGCTCTTCTCCTGTATTAGTGGCTTCTATGTTTTAATGATTTGCATATTCATGAGTAAACATATCTTTGACTCAGCACACACACACGCGTACATATATATAATCTTACATAAGTATTACTTATGCGACATAGATCATGAAACAGACTGTAGAAAAGGAATGTTTAAATGTAAAATGAGGTTACAATAACCCATCGTTTAAAATAGATATTGTTTTCTTCTAATATTATTTTTTCTTACTAGTCATGTAAGTTATGTCCTCTACAGTTTTTGGTTCTAATTTAGCCTCATTTTATGCTACCCTTTATTGATGACTTTGGCTACACAAGGCCTCCCAAACAGTCAAATATAAAACGAACATTCCAGACAATATGAAGAAGTTATAATTTTTCACATTGACTTTTCAACTCCTTTTACAACTTCACAGCGATCTGTTCATACTTGGGATGGGTTACTTTACAAGGCTTTGTTAACATTGACTATTTCATATAAAACTCTCAATACCCCTAGCCAAATTTACTGTTAGGATGAGCTGTGTGATGAATATTCCTCATGGGTCTATATATCAAATCATGTTTAAAATAAACTCAACTCCGCCTATTTATTTATGGATCTGATTAAACTGTCATTTTCAAATTCCACTGTGTGCATCAACTAACTTTCAGTAGGAGTTAGGTAAGTAATGTTCCAGGCACTCCCTCGTGGTGCTATTGTTCAACTAATAGTATCATCCCACACTCATAACTCTAAATTTCTGTAAGCGCTCAGGTAGTTAAAATCTGAATGATGTTTATGACTGTATCCAACCATAGACTGGAATGTTGGGCATTTGAGCCTTGCTATTCTGTTGAACCCTGTTTGTTATTGACATCTGAAGTGCTGACCAAGAATCAGAAACAAAGTAAGTGCTTCAGAGTTCATCTAGACCTTAATTATTAGAGTACCTTGACTTATTTATGCCTTTTGGCTAAAATCCCTATAAATTGAACATGCAATATCATCTATCTTGTGAACTTTGAAAAGGATGGAGAGCACTTGGACAGCAGGCTTAATTAATAAAAAAGAATTCAGGATTGTGAGTGAGAGAGTCTTAAGTTTCTCAATTCATTTGACTATGCTAAGACTATGATATTTCTACTCCCCAGTTCCAAAGAGGCCTATAGTAAAAAAGTTCTCAAGGTGCTACTTCTAGAGATTAACTACAAATGCAAAAGTGTCTAATGCCAGGGTGAAATTAGCAAAACTGCTTCCTTTTCTAACAAATGTAAAATTTAAACATCTGAATATGCAGATGCAACACAATCTGAAGCATGAGAAGCAGGAGTAGAGCCTGCCTAGGCATACTATTTTTCATTCTAAGAAGGGGTTGGAAATAAGCAATCAATGGCCCTAACCAGCTACAAATCCTATAAATCATAATAATGACCAGCATGACAAGGTGTCCCCATATGGTACAATAGTGACCCTTTTATCTTAGGAGTAACCAATAGCTATCTAATTGGATTTTAGTCCCATGCAATACCAGATATGTACCTTATATTGTCAACCCAGGATAGTTGGTGAATTCATGCTACTCCCATCCCAAACCCTACCACTGCCACGTCTTAAAGCATTATCATTTCTAAGTGCAGTCTAAATACTTATGTATTTAGTATTAGTCCAATGTAGCTCTCACCATCATCAAAGAATGCTTCTTCTTTCAGCATACACAGAATATTACATACAACTACATTTGGTCAAAATACTGAGAAGACTGATCATGAGGTGTCCAACCCTAGTTGATAAATCTATAATAGAATATCTATGCCTAAGGTTCAAGGAACATTGCTGAACAAGAGGTGGAAATATTAGAAGAGCCAGAGAACAACAATGTCTACTGTGAGATAGTATCTCCCCTATATGACACGGAAGTTGTGTTCATGAAATCTTAACTATGTGGTCACCTAAACAAGGCCTGCACAATGACAACAACAGCTGACATGACAGCATGGGTGGGAGAAATAGCACAAGACCCCATTCCTAGATGAAGAGTAACAGGCAATGATGACTGCTGAGAGGAAAAGTAAGCCTTCCCCAAGGACGAAACCCCTGATTAGCCAAGTAGTGAATACTAAACAGAGAGAACAGAGAGAGAGAGAGAGAGAGAGAGAGAGAGAGAGAGAGAGAAAGGGGAGGGAAAGAGAGAGAGAGATTTTATTTAATATAAACATATATTTGTTTAAAGTTCAATACTTTGAGAAGTTGGAGAAAGTAGAAGTTAGGGTGTAAATAATGTAAATATAGTATGGAGATCATTGTAAAAAGGGGGGATCATGGTACTAAAAAAAAAAAAGCATTAATTTCAGATGTATACTTCCCAAACTGGAGTGTTGCTTCACTGGTTGAAACTGTGCATAGGTTCTTCCACCCAAAGACAGCTTCTATCTATGTCTCTGCCCTCAGACTATGCTGGTCTTATAATTTTCTTTATCCAGCACAGTCATTAAAAATAGGCTATGTAATGTCAGGAATGGGCACCAAGAGGTTTAGTCCAGTGACCTAATTACATGTTTCTCAAAGGAAAATACACAAATGACCAGTAAATATTTGAAAAACAAACCAGTCTAATATTACTAATTTGTAAGTTAACGATCATTAAGACTACAAGGAAATTTCATCTAGCCTTAATTAGAAAAACTATTATTAAAATAAAAAATAAACATTGGCAAGGATTTGCACAAAGGGGACTTTCACACATGTAGTAGGCAGTATTATAAAATAGTACAAGTATGGAAATCTGATTAGAAGCTACAAAAAGAAATGACAGAATGATTTGCAAACCTACCATGAAAGAGGGTGTGTATGTGTGTGTGTATGTGTGTGTGTATGTATATATGTATATGTATGCATATATAAAGAAAAAAATCATCAGTATGTTGCTGATAATGGTATGACTCATTATTTCCAAAAATCTAGATGTCCATCAAGAAATGAGTGAAGATATTCTATACACACACACAGACACGCACACACACCCCTCATATATAAATATTTTGTCAATCATAAACATAGATGAGGTGGGAGGATATTGTATTGGGTTAAATTAATCATATAAAAATAAATACTACATGTCTTTTTCTTTTTTATAACGGTGAAAAGGATGATTGTATAGAAAGAGAGAACAGCATTATCTTAGTTAGGGTTACTATTGCTATGGTAAAACTCCATGACCAAAAGCAACTTAAAGAGAAAAGGGTTTGTTTGGCTTACTCTTCCACATCACAGTTCATCATAAAAGGAAGTCACGGCAGGAACTAGACATGGCAGGAACCTGGATGCAGGAGCTGATGCAGAGAATATGTGCATAAACCTTACATCCCCAAATTCACTTCCTTTAAAGTGCAGTAAAAAGATGAACAGAGAAAGGCAATACAGAAGAAAATGTGGGAGAGTGATCTAAATTAGCTCTTAGTCAATGCACAATCTACTCTCAAATGAACTAATAGTTTGAATTTTCCATTGGGCAAGAAAATAATGAAATGTCTTCATTAATCCAAAATGTCTTATTACCTGACCATATCCCCCCCACACACACACTTATTCATAGTGTGAATTATACTCACCCTCTCTGAAAGAGATCCACATTATAAAATTTATGTAGCTCCACAGAAAACTCAACTGTTCCTTGTACTTCAGACATGATCTTTTTGGTTCATTACCTGAAAAACAAAGAAGTAAGTTTATTGCTTAAGATGACTTCAGCCAAACATACACAGCCTGGTTTCAACAGCCGGTAACTTAGCAATGCCTAGATGGACAAGACCATGTGGCTAACAGGACCAATACAACACCATGTGTCTGCTTCATGGTGTGTTCAAAGGTCCTTCTTCAAGAGAAGAAAGAAAGAGAGAGAGAGAGAAAGAAAGAAAGAAAGAAAGAAAGAAAGAAAGAAAGAAAGATGAATAGGCAGAAAGAAAGAAAGAAAGAAAGAAAGAAAAGGCAGAAAGAAAGAAAAGAAAGAAAGAAAGAAAGAAAGAAAGAAAGAAAGAAAGAAAGAAAGAAAAGGAAGAAAGAAAGAAAGAAAAGGAAGAAAGGAAGAAAGAAAGAAAGAAAGAGAAAGAGAAAAGAAGAAAGAAAGAAAGAAAGAAAGGAAGGAAGGAAAGATGGAAAGGCAGAAAAGAAAGAAAGAAAAAAAGAGAGAAGGAGAGAGGAGAGAGAGAGAGAGAGAGAGAGAGAGAATAGGCCATGTGGTTAGCACTTTTTGGCTGGAACTAAGTCTTGATCTATGACCCTTTTATCTGTCTATGACATGGAGGCCACATAGCCCAATTACTATTAGGAGCTCGCTTGCTTTCTGACAGGAGACCTTAGGCAATCCATTTAACCCCCTGTTTCTTGGTGCCGTTTCATCTGGGAGTGTGAACTGCATTTGGTTTGGCTACATTATGAGAGGATGAAGTGAACACGCCCATTGATCCTTTTACCCACACCCGGACATGTACCAAATTCTTAATAAATGTTAGCCAGCACTGATGGCAATGCATACTCATCACAGAATGTCACTCTATCATCAATATTGAAGAGTCAGGTGACTGAAGTGGCAACAGAACACATGGGTGTTGTGACAGGCAGATGCTATCTGTCTTGACAGATGGATTCAAAAGCTGATAAGAAGATTGGGTGAGACACAGGGAAAGAAATAGAATTACAACCTCATACTGCAAACAAATCAAGAAGAGAACCCCAGGCAGATTGAATCTTTTGAAAATGTGAAATCAACTAGATAAGAGATATTTGAACAAAGAAGGGAAAACAAATTAATGGAACACCCGCTGTACTCATAGTCCTGTATATAATATTATACATACTACCTAGTTTTTGAGAACAATGATTTTGTGATAAAATTCTTGTCCTATTTTTTTTTCAGATGAACAAAAAGAATAAAGGAAGTTCTTACTTGCATCCTACAACAAAATATTGCACTCTTTGGAAAGTCTCATTTTCCCAAGGCCCAGTTTACTACTATGTGTCACTAAGACAATGCCAGCTACCCAGTAGGATTCTGGGTAATATAGAACATAATTCTTGCAATGTATCTGTAGCCCAGCTGTTCTTGGTAGCTGGTATGACATGTGAGAATGATTGAGAACAGAAGAAATGAAATCAGAGGACACATAGACTTTCATAGCTGGCAAAGGTGATGGGTATGTAGGTCTTCAGAGAAGACCTCCCCTGATCCCACTGGTTCAGAGCTTCCATCCTGTGTTTCAGTACTGACAAGGGCTCCCTTCCAGAAAATGCTTCTGATAATATAGAAGGCTGTGGATCAAGTGAGAATGCTGCACATCCTTCGAATCAATATATATAAAGACTAATATTCAGAATTCTCATACAAAAACAAAACAAAACAAAAAACTGAACCACCTAGACTATTCATTATGCTGGAGTGAGCTATGGTCTTGACCAACACAATAGAAACAACTGGGGTCAGAACCTTCCCTCTTTAACACCAATCTCGAGAGGTGCCCAGGAAAGGTTAAATAGTTCCCTTATTCACTTATACTAAAAAAGCTATGGTCTTCATTTTCCGTAGATATTTTTTTTCGGAGCTGGGGACCGAACCCAGGGCCTTAACGCAATTCCTAGGCAAGCGCTCCCTAACCACTGAGCTAAATCCCCAACCCCATTTTCCGTATTTTTTGATCCAACAGTTGCAATGATCACAAATACAAAGTGCTGGTTCAGTCATCTGATTCTTTGATTGTGTGTACCAGCCTTTAATTGCGCTGGGATCTCTGACCTAGTATGCCTGTGGCTGGAATATGTATAGAGAGGAGGGGGAGGAGTAGGGGAGGGAAGGTCAAGGGGAGGGAGAGGGAGGAAGAGGGAGGGGAGGGAGGAAGAGGAAGAGAGAGACAGAGACATGGAGAGAGACAGAAAGAAAAGACGGATAAACAGATATGCAGAGATAAAGACAAAGAGAGAGGAAAAGAGGACAGGGAAGAAGGAAGGGAGGGAAAGGGAGGAGAGGGGGACGGGGGGGGGGGAGAGCAAGAGGGAGGGAGAATGCCAGTGTTGATTAACACATGCTAAATGCAGCCAAAGGTTTTACACATTCTGATTTACACAAGTCACTATTACTATTTTTGGACCAGTAGTGACCCAGGATGGCAAAGATCTTGCTTTTCCAGCTCCAGTACTGATATGCATGTTTCCTGGGGGCAATAAAGCTCTATGAAACAAATATTGAGAAATAAAAAATGTTTACTAGATGTAAAATGTGACGCTATCATTTTCTCTGTGGAAATTTTACCACCCTATGATTTAGAACATATTAATAAAGTCAGAGCTCTGGAATTTGGAAACAACCACGGGAGCCTTTTCCTTTAATATCATGTGATTAATTATAACCTGCACATGCCTCTAAATGAAGAAGCTAAGTTCAAATTTTACAATATCCATTTTAAACCTCTACTTTGGTCACAATATGAAATTTATGTTCAATAATTCAACACTATCTACACTGATCCCAACCTTCTCCCTGGATCTTTCGATTTGAAAAATAATGAGGAACTTAGACTGGGGCCTTTTGAATATGGTCCTCAGACTAGCAGCTTCAGTGACGAAAGCAACAGTGAGTGCTAACCTAGATCTACTGAGTAAGCCCTCACTCACCCATCCTCTGGGAATTCTAACATTCACGCTAATTTCAGAACCACTGCCTCGGATACTGTATTTGGAGTTGACTGGACTTGAGTTGACCCAGTACATTGTGAGTCATGTACTTCTGGATCTCGGTTGAACTTCCTGTTCCCTATTTTCCCCATGGCTTGCATCTACCCTATAAGACATGCTTAATGACTGGGTTGGATTAAAGTATGTTAACAGTTTAATATATCATTAGGTATACTGTAAAATATATACATGAATTATATATACGCACATGGCCAACTCCGCCCACTTCACCTACATCCAATACTTACCAATCACGGAAATACATGGCATAGCTACATGTTAACAACCCATGGCACTTATATACCTTCGACAATTAGTACACATGCAAACAACTACACACCTACTCACACTCAACATACACATAAAAGATGCCCATAACAAAACACCAAAATCACCCTCAATGTCCAGAAAACACACACACACAAACTCACCTTGTACACAACACACAGTCTTTGTCCTACCTGTGGCAACCAATTACCTTCTATAATTGATAGCTGCAAACAGCCTTTCGGATTTGATTTTGCCACATTCATCTCTAAAACCACATTTCCTGGAAGCTGCATTCTCAAGTTCTAAGATTACTGAGTTTAAAGTAAAGCTGTTCCCCCAAAATGCAAGTTATCCCTTGCACTTTGACTCGGGAAGCTCAAAGGGAAGAAAAGTATTTTCCCATAGGACCCAGAGTTTCTCTAAAGAACTAACCTTTGAGCAAGAAGGCATTTGCTTTTGTCTGGGATAATCAATGGCAATCTCTTTTTAAAGAGCAAAGGATCATTAGGTATTTGCCATCTGAGCTCACTTTGAGTAAGCACACTTGACCTTGATAAATACTTCTGCTGTATATCAGGCCTCAGGCATACCCAGCTTCACTCCCTGCCTCATCACTAAAACCTTTCACCTGTTTGAGGTCAGTTTGGCCTTACAAAGGGTCTACTAGGAGAGAGAAAAATCTGAAGATGTAATGGGAGTTTACAGAGAGGTTTCATTGTTCAGGAAAGCAGAGGAGCTGGTCTCTCCAATTCAACTTTTTCCTCAACATTGGTCCCATGTCCTCCACAAAAGAATCATCTATAATTTTATAGATAAAAAAAAAATCCATGTTATTGGGTCAAACAGTCAGATCTTCTCAACACCAAAAGAGACCTAGTAACATTTTCATAGTAAATTTGCAGCCACTGAACCTGCTTCTAAAGTCAAATGACACAAGGAAACACTGGAGCTGAGAGGAGCTACAGGCTAGATAAACAGTTTTCTATTTGTACAACCAAAGAAAGGAAAAAAAAGTAATGGCAGGAAAGAGTACTAAACCTTTTTCTTTGCAAGCTCAAGTCAAGCTCCTTCCTTTAGAGATATGCAGACAGTCTATATTTATGCACTGTTGTGTAAAAAGCAGTCAGTCTGGGCAGTAATCAGGGGTCTTTGTGGTTGAAAGGCATATAAGTCATGAGAGTGTGAATAGGTGAGCATGTGTAAGTTTACATAGGTTTTGTGTGTGTGTGTGTGTGTGTGTGTGTATATGTGTGTGTGTGTGTATGTGTATGTGTCTCGCGTAAATAAATGACCCAGGATTTACATACCTATTTTTACCATTTGATTCAACTTGCAAGCCTTAGTCTTCTTCTTGGTATAAACAAGATAGTTTGCCTAACAGGAAGGAGAAGGTTGATAACTAATGTTAACCCAAACCTCCTCATGGTGAGTACTTCATCTGAGCTTTCTTTTTATATCAATCTTCAGATTTCATGATCCCTTTTTTTGCCTTTAAATTTCCTTAGGTTGTTTGTCTATTTGTTTGTTTAGTTGGTTGTTTGGTTGTTTGGTTGGTTCTTTGTTCGTTTGTTTGTTTGGTTGGTTTTGTCACCATTATCCAGGCGGCTGTAGTCAAAGGTATTGAAAACTGAGGAACATGGAGAGAGTGGAGGAATGAGCACATTTCCCTCCACAACTGTAGTCAACAACTCCCTCCTCTAAAGATGGTGCCAAGAGAATATTCCATCTTTGGGTCAGAGGTATCTGAAGGATCCCAAAATTATGTAAGATTGTTACTCCCTACAAAGGTGTTCAGGAATCAACTGGATATTGGTCTTTCATCCACTCAAACTTAGTTTTCAGTTCTTAGCACCTTCAGTTCTTAAAATAAAATCCCTTCTCTTCATTTCTATAGCACTCCCTTGGGAATGTAGTCACCATCTTCTTCCTGCATTAGCCCTGGCTGCTGGGTACAGGCATCTGCCCCAGTCCACGCTTCTGTTAGGACACCCTCACACTTTCACCACAATGAGGATCTTTCTAGAACATACAACAGTTTCCAAATCTGTGAAGTGACTCTTCCTTGCCTTCAGTGTGACACAAAAGATATTTCATACCTGTGAATTTCCTATTCTTAAAACACAGTGATTCTTAATGTCATTCGCATGCTGTGTCTGACTTTAATCCCTCTCCCTAAATTCTACAATTTGAGTTTTCCTGAGCACCTTATCTTCACGAAGGCTCTGGGAAAGAAACCTCAGCCCAGAAAGGTAGTGTTCATGACTAATGATGTCATACATTCAAGGGTTTCAGCTACTGCCACCAGATTACTTTTAATCAGCCATAGAAATTACTGTTTTTACTTCTTTTTTCAACATAGGAGTTTATTAGGATTCCTTTCTTCAGCAAGATTTCAAAAATCTGTCAGGCAATCCATTCCAAAATAACCAGATTGCCTTAGTTTAGAGGTTCCAGAGTCCCTGGGGTACAGAGGTCCATGTCAATTAAATGTTCATGATTGTTTAAACTTTTAAAATATGTCTAAACTGTATAATTAGCAATTTACATTTTCCAAAATGTCTTAAAATGTTCTCAGTTACCTTCTGAGGAAATCTGATAAATACACACACACACACACACACACACACACACACACACACACATTCATAATTCCAGCATCTTACTACATATCACCTGGGGAAGACTTCTTTAACAAGCATGCTTTCCATTAAAGTATGGCTTTTCCCTAAAATTTCAATATTTCAGTTGTGCAGCCTTTGATATTTTAAACTAATACGAAAAGTATGTTGACCTTTCTATACATTTACTTTACGAAAAGGGCACAGGACATCAGTGTGCTAAGAAGACAGTAGCTGAAAAAGGAAGGTGGGTAAACATCATGAAAGAGTGAGGACAGGGAGTCACCTGAGGACAGTGTAGCAACTGCAACAGGACTTAGAACACGGTGTCACTACAAGCTGACTCCACTCAATGATGAGATAAATGACAAGGATGGTTCCCTGAAACCTGCCCCTGTGCTACATATGCAGATGCCTCCCTGAAACCTGCTCATGCACCACATGCAGAGATAAATCTCTGACATATATAGAGAGGAATTTTAATCCAGCAACACGGCTGCTCTGGCAAGGGATCACATTTGAAGATGTTCTGGGTCTATAAGATCTGGCTATAAAACAGACACATCCTTAGTACACACTTTTAATCCCCAACAATGAAGGTAAGCTTAGTATGTAGAAAAAAAGCAGGCTGTGAAATCTAATTAAGGGGCCTACAAAGTGATGAATCAGAGAAAGATTGATCAGGAAGAGTCTGAGATAGGATTCACACAACTCACAGGAGAACAGCTCAGGAAAGAGAGACTAGTTAAGAGCAGCAAGAAAGAAGAAAAGGTGGTGGGTGGTGGGTGTGTATGAAAGGTTTACGGGAACAGGTTGCAGACATGACAAGCTATTCACAGGTAAAGACAGAACGAGCTAGAGAATGGGGGGGGGGTAGAACATATTACCAAAGTTAGGTAATTAGAACAGAGAAAGAAACACTCTGGATTCAGCCAAAGCCATGTACTCACACAGCTTGGGTGATTCTCATCTCCTCTAATCATCTGAGAAAATGAAAGCATCATTTACACATAGGCACCTGCACTTCATGAAAAGATGGTTCTAAAAAATGTGCACCCGTATTCCAAGGAGAAATGTTTCAGACATCTACACTTGCCTTTCATGAAAAGATCGTTCTGAGCAACCCCATCTGTGCACAGTGCAGAGATGGTTGTTAGTCTCTGTACCTGCACTCCATGCAGAAATGATTTCCTGACACCTGGCTCTGGACTCCACACAAACATAGATGCAATCTACCTGCCTCTACACTTCATGCAGAGACGGTTGGCAGCTACCTACCCCCAAGATCTATGCTTTTTTTAAATCTACCCTAGAGAATTACTAAAAGTCATCACTGTAATGAAGTACGCTATGACAATGTTCCGGATGTCATGGCTGCAGTGAGAGAATCTGTTTAATGCCTCAGCAAATGTTCTAATTGAGAATGAAAATGACCAGCACTATTTGTTTAAAATGCTGAATTTTTTCCAGAATGTATTTTTTACTTCTTATTAAAAAAATCAGGTATCTGTAGGCATATGAAATTATGTTCAGGTCTTCAAGTATATTCCATTGATCAATGTGTCTGTTATGCTGGAATCATATTGGCTTTGTTACTATGGCTCTGTAATACAACTTGAAGTCTGAGAGGGAATACGTCCAACAGTTCTTTTATTATTCAGGCTTGTCCACTGTCATGATTTTCATTCTTGTGGGTGTGTGTGTGTGTGTGTGTGTGTGTGTGTGTGTGTGTGTTCCTTTATGAAGTTTAAGATTAAGTCAATTGATCTGAAAATTTGTATCGTAACTTTGATGGGGATTGAACTGAATCTGGACATTGTTTTTTGGTAGGATATAAATATAATTTCACATTATTAAGTCTGAAAATCAATGAGTATGGGAATTCTAACCATCTTCTGGTATCCTCACAAGTTTCTTCAATATCTTTAGGTTTTGAATGCAACTGCCTTTTAGTGTTCAAAGTTATCTCAAAAGTATTTTTGAAGTTATTGTGAACAATACTGTTTTTATGACTTTTCTATACACACTAACAGAGGACAAAAGCGATCATTAACATCACTCAGCTACTAGTATTTAGAGCTGCAATAGTGACTTGCCTGCAGGATGTAAGATATAACCTCTGCTGCAGTAGTGGCACAAGTATAATATGAGTGACCAACTACTTTTTAATAGGATTTAAGGCCCACACCTTGAGATGGAATCTATACTGACATAATCCCAGAGCTTCTCCTCAGTTAATGCTAAACACTTCAGAGGCACTGCTCAGTGCCTACTTCGAACTGCAGTAGGCACAAGCTTATTGCTCCTGATGCCAACAAAAACAAATGCATACCAAGGCACCTAAGTATGGTTTCATACACACCCAAAGCTCCCCATGAGTGGATCCCTTCCCACAACGAATCTGGGATCATGGAAATGGCAGTGGTTTTATATTTGCCGAATCTGATGATCACGTTCTGCCTCACAGGCTATGTAAATCATGCTTCAGATCTCCCATATTTCCTCATCCAAAATCATAAAAATTATATATATATATATATGGCAATGATTTTGCTTTAAAAAGTAATACTAATGCATATTTTATCAATAATAGCTATTTAATGATATTAGAAGAATTAATTATGCATACACTATGCAATAACTTTTAAGCATAATGAAATATAAGCTTCAATCTCCAAACTGATCTGGCTGGAAGGTTGTCTGAAATGCCAGTAGTGCTGGGCAAAGTTGAGGTGTTTGGAGAAGATTTTAGTCTTAGCCCAAAGACTAACTAGGACACTGAACCAGGTAGAGGCGTACTGAGTGTTCAAATAACAGACAGGGACTTGGTCTGACTTAACCTCTTGTCTCTCTGAGTCTTAGAGAAGACAGAAGTTTCTTCCCTCTTTCTGAAGGACCCCAGGGTAGTAAGGTGGTAAGACCCACATCGTTATGGTTAATATTATGTGTATGTGTGTGGAGGGGGGTCTCAAAGCAATGATAAAAATGATCCAAGTTGGAGATAGAAGTGACAGACACACCTGCTCAGAAGGGACAGATTTGCAGTCTCCAGAAGAATATCAGCAGATGTTGTCTGCCCAAAAACTAAAGAGGGGATTCCTGCTTTAGGAAAGAGTCTCAAGTCGACGTCCTCTATGCTTCCTGACAGCTTTGAGTGTCTATGAATATCACACCATCTAATTTTAAGGTTCTGCATTCATTAATGGCTATAAATGTTTCAAAAGCGTTTCCTTTGCATAACCACAGCACACCCAATTCAAGTTGAATCACAGGAAGACGTCAGTGGGTTTAGAATTGTTGCTACTTTGTTTAACCCTTTGAGTTCACCTTCACTATCCAGGCACCAACTCCTCATATACCAAACATGGGGATTCAGTGAACTGTAGATTCAAGTTTCCATCCCGTCTTATACAGAGACACGTGCTATATTCAGGATCCCTTTGGAATCCTGACTCTTAATCTCCATTCCAGAATGTTATCATTGTTGGTAGCCAAAGTTTTCAGATCCATGACTTCATTTGGTCAGAGAGAGAACTCAAAATATCAAATCAAGAAAAAAAATTGCCCCAAATCCCTACTGCTAATAGGACAAGAAGCAGATGAAGTGAACTGTATCAGGAACTAAGGACTTTAGAGACTCTGGAAAATTCAGGGAGAAGAGAGATCAGCCCCTTCTTGTTGGATGCCTTGAGAAACTGTCACACAGACTGGCTGAGAGAAAAATCATGACAGGAACTTTAATATGTTGGTCTTCAGCATGTGACGCTATATGAGGCTGCACAGACAAACAGACCTAGGCCACTGGGCCTTTGTGACACCACTGGGCATCTATTCCAAGAGACACATGAATTCTTATCATAAAAACCAGGACTTCAGTCTTAGTCTCTTATTCTCTCACTACCTTAAAAGTCAACACTGCAAACATTCTTCTTCAACCCCTTTCCCTTGAGCACTCTACCTCCTCAGAAAATTACTGTGCTTTTGCCCAAGTCATCACTGACAGTAATGTAAGGCGAATTCTCACCTCTCTGATAGGCTACCTATCCTTGGGAGCCTCATTCCTGCTTCCTAGATTGCCTATACACCACCCTCCTGAAAAAGCTTCTGCCTATCATACTAAGTGAAGGCACATTTACTTGGAAGCATAGAAAAGGGGACTACTACCAAATTTACCAGGAATCATGGGAGAGTAAGGGCATAGAATAGTACTTAGGGTAGGCAAGGAAGGAATGAATAGAGAACAAAACAAATGTGTTTGTGAATGAATGAGCCAGTTTGCTGTTGTTCTTGGCAACTACACAGCGCTTATCCCTGTTCACTTTGAACCTGCATCTACACAGGTCTTAGAGAGACCATAAGAACCCAACCCTGGGCTTATTTTGCCCTGTGCATATGTCTCTGAGTAGGGGGGAAGGCCACTACAATCCATTATGCCTGGAAACACCTTATAGCACAGTCTGCCTGGAGGAAGGATACGGAGACTACTGCTGTGCACACTGCAGAGAGGGCCATACTTCTTGCTGCAATGGTGCACCATTAACATTAGAGGACCTGATCACGAGAAAACAGAACATAGGCTTTGCTGATGAGACAAGGTTGATGTTTCAGTTGTGCTCTGGCTGTATCCTGGATTGAATGATTTGCAATCTCATTTCATTTAGCATCTGCCATTAGCCTTGTAAGCCCATCATGACTCAGCTTGCATCATTTCATTCCCACACTGACCACCCACAAGACTCCTGGGCCTCAACTCCACCCTTCTCACACACTTTACTCAAGGCTTTACTCGAGAAAAATATTGAAGCAAAGGACGATATCACTGACAGGTGTTCCTCGTGGATGTTTTCTGGAAGTTCCTGGGATCCAAACAGAACATAGGATCAGTCTTTCCTGGACTCACTGTCATTGGCATCAAGCATAACAACAGGTATCCTGTTTCTGGGACACACATTCTGTTCGTCCAGATGCCCAGGCCTCTCTTGGGTTTTAGTTGTCGGCTCACGAGGTAACATCGTTGGGGGGGACTTTGAACAGAAGCATACCCAACTCTCTGCTTCTCAGAAGGAAAGATTTAGCAACTGTTGGTTTGGAGAGCAGCTTGCTAGAGAGGGAGTAACAGTTTGGTGCTAATCTGCCATGACCACGCATCCCACTCTTTACCAGCTAGGGAAAATGTACAGGTGGATGTGCTTCTCAATGTTCTCATCTGTGCACAGCTGATAACACTCTCTACCCATGACTGTGAGAAAAGCCAAATAACTTCTATCTAAAGTAAACAGTTTGGGATCTCACAGACAGAAAACACTTGACGTAGTGATTGTTAGCGTTCTGTTTGTGACCAAAGACAATTGTGAGTTACAAAAGTAATGAACTTTACAATCAGATTTAGAAATGCTGCCTTTTTTAAAGTAAATGGAGGAGTTTAGCTTTATTCTTTAAAATGTACATTTTATTTATTTTATTTTACTTTTATGAGTGTTTTGCCCTCATGTTATCTATATGTACCACATGTGTGCCTGATGCCTAAAGAAGTTAGAAGAGGGGGTCAGATGTCCTGAAACTGAAGTTATAGATGACTTAAAACACTGTGTGTGTGTGTGTGTGTGTGTGTGTGTGTGTGTGTGTGTGTGTGTGTGTGTGTGTGTGTGTGTGTGTGTGTGTACTGGGGAATTGAACCTACATCTTCAAAGGACTTAACCCTTGAGTCAACTTTTCATCCTGTTTTCATTTTAGAGTGAGTATTGAACAGGCATCTATGAAGTCTGACGACCACTCCAGTTTACTTATTCAGTGACTTGTCCCTGATCAAAATATCAAGGCACTATAGAAAAGTGAACTATGTCTCAGTCCTTACCCAGAGAACTTTCATATTAGCTATGGAACAAAATAGTAGGATCCTAAAATTCCATCTGTGTTTTCATTTCCTCAATGGTTACATCATTTAGGCACATCATTAATTTCTGTAGAATAATGGGTAAATGGAGAGAGCAGAAGCAAGAGTTTTACAAACACCATAATCCCTAGAGCTGGGAAGAAGGCTCAATAGTTAAGAACACTGGCTAGTGGTACAGAAGACCTATGCTGGGTTCCCAGTACCCATATGGCAGGTCACAATGCTCTGTAACTCCAGTAAGTTCCAGGGGATCTAATGTCATCTTGTGGGCTCTTTAAACACCAGGCAAACCAGTGATGCACAAACATACATACAGAAAAATCCTTATCCACAAAAATATTTTAAAACTTCTATTTAGAGACAGATACCTGATCAACCCCTTTCCCTACTGCCATCCTAGGTTTTATGTAAAGTATATTGATCTGATTTTCTTAACCCTCAATCTATAGTCTGTTTTTAACTACTCAAAACCATGTCATTGGCCTTTTCTAGGAAGTGACTTTAAGCACTTTACCTCTAAAGATTTAGGGTAAGTCCTTAATGGCTTCCTACTCCCTTGGTCATAAATGTCTATACCCTTACCTTGGCCAGAATAGTCCAAATGATCTCCTCCTAGCTCTATTGTAGATAATACCTTCCTAGAAAGATGACCCCATTTTCAGGTTGTTGCTGGTCAAGAAATGAGTCCATCAGATGTTCTTGAAGTTTTTAAACTGAACTTTTCTTCTCCCTCTGAGGCTCTTTCTAAGGTGGCTCTCAAGTGTCTTCTGGTATTAATCCAGGGCCAATTTCCACCAAATTCTGTCTACTTCTTCTCTAGTAAGTCACCTTCATTGATTGGTTTTTGTTTGTTTGTTTGTTTTTGTTTTATTTTTGTTGTTGTTTGGTCTTTTTTTTGTGTGTGTGGAACTATCATTCTATAGACTATTTGCTTGGTTCTATGTCATGTCAGGAAATTTCATTCTTGGAAAAGTGTAACTCCCTTTGTTCCTGAGCTGCTGTATCCCAAGAGGAGAGCATAAGGCTCAGGACAGACACTGAATTCCATAAACACTGTATGCACTAAAAGAACAGGTTGAGCTCCAAAAACACAGATATCTCAGATGCTAAAGGGGGCTAAGATTTTAGCAAAGGGAACCACCAATTCCTATGATACTATACGCTTCAAATTTTGCTTCAGTCCAGCTCAAAATACAGCCTAATAGATCCCCATTAACAGGTTGATTTCTTTATGAAATGATATTTAAGTACGGGCAGACAGCCACAGCTGCCCAAGTCAACCCAGCTAATAAATGGCTTCATGATATTTAAATAGATTGACGGAGTCACATTTTCTTAGCCAGAGAAAAAGAAGATAATGAACATCCCACAAGACAGTAGTCAGAGGTCTGCAGGGGACCTAGGGATAAGGGAAGCAGCATTCAGAGGAAAAGAAAAGGTAAGGCCTGTATTTAAAAGATGCCAACCTTAAAGATCTTGGTAGCTTCCTTCTACTGTGAATCAGATGAACTTAAAGAAAACTTCATACTGACTTAGCTATTAATCATTATATGACAATGATCAACCTATTTTTGGCATGAATTAATTATGAACTTATGCCTTTTCCTTTTTAAAAACAATCTTCTTTAATATATGTCCCCACAAAGACTGTGTAGACCTCCTTCCTAGGCATGAAGAGCTGATGAGTCTGCTCAGTCATGTAGCAAACTTTCATATTATCTAAAAGCCCATGTTGTATCAGCAACTAAGCCAGGTATAGGAGATATAAGGGAAACAGCGGACTTTCAAGATATGGAGGAATTGCATCAGATAATCCTGAGACAGTAGGATGGATGAAAGGTATAAGGAAGACATATGCAGGATATTCAGGAAGCCTGTATCAAGATTACAGATGTCTCCCAGTCATCTTGTTGGGCCTTAAGAGGTTAACACGATCATTTCACTGTATACTGTGATATGATCAAGTGAAGAGGTTAAAGGAATAAAGATTGTCCTCCAATAATTGTTCCGAAGCACAGTACATATTGATCTCATCATCTGATTAACCTAACATACATGCACAAACACACATACACACACACACACACACACAATTTATATATGTATATATAGTGTTATTTAAACTTTGAGGATTAAAATCTGGTAAACAATCAGCTAAACAATGATAATTAGCATTACAGATAGATATATCTATGGAGCTACTTAAATGGGTAGAGAAAAAGTAGGCCAATTTTGCTAAGTCCTTGGTTAGAAATGTCACACCTGAACTTTACTTAATGCCCATCAGGGATAAGCACCTCTTCCTTCTACTACCTGTATCCCATATTTACAGCCCTTTGCAAGTCCCAGGAGCTATAGTTTTGTCTCTGGTAAATCTATCTCTCTCCACCCAACTTTCTCATAGCATTCCATTTATCACCTTACAGAAACTCAACAGAAATAAAGTATTACAGAATCAAACAAGAAACTAGCATTTCAGACCTCTGTTTTAGACCTGCCAGTCTTAGTAGTTAAGGTAGATGCTCCTAGGAAGTTTTTCACTTCCCAGGGCTCCTCGTACCCAGTCATTCCAGGGTAAGTTCTGCCAACCTAGCTTTCCTCTGTCTATCTCTACCTGAGAGAGAATGAAGCTGCTGTTAGCTGTGGTAATTTAGGCCCAGTGATACAGTGTGTATGTAGAAGCAGTACCTGAAAGAAATTGAAACACTGTCTCCAAAAACCCCAAAGCCCAGCCACCTTCCCTCAGGCTCCTAAAACACACTTGCAAGTTCTCCCTGATTTTTTGCATTTTTCCACCCAGAAGTCAGAGGGTCTTTTAATACAAAAATAAAATCACAATTCCCTAGCTACCAAATCCTGTTGGCTTTCTATCACACTTTAAATATATTAGAACCCTCCAAAGAGGAAACACAGATGGCCAACACATCCATGAAAATAGGCCCAACATCTTTAATCAGTAGGGAGATGCCAAGTCACGCCAAAGTGAACAACACCAATTAAATATGGGCCAACGACTTCAACAGACACCTCAGCAATGAAGACAACGCAGAAGAAAAAGACACAGAGGAGAACATACCCCTTACCATGTGTCATCAAGGAAATGCAAAGTAAGACAAAGTCATACCACTGCACATCTGCCATAGTGGCTTAAAGTCACAACACCAAAGCACCAAATGCTAGAGAGGAGGTAGAGAGACAGGATCTCTCATTCATTCCTAGTAGGAATGTAAATAGTGAGGTCACTTTGGAAAAGAGTTTGAGTTTTCATACAAAATTAAACATATTCTTAACACAAGATACAACAATTATATTTTTTGGTAGATATACAAAAAGGTCTAGAACTACTGTCCTCACAAAAATCTGCACACAGATGGTTAAAGCGTGCTGATGATAATTATGTAAAATATGGAAGCAAGCAAGCTATACTTCAGCCAGGGAAACGTTAAATGAGCAACTGTGCATTCAGATAATGGGATGGCATTTAAAGCCAATGAGAAACAAGACTCACATCCCGTGAAAGTTTGTGGGAGAACCTTACATGTTGGAAGGTATGAATGACACTGCGATGCATGGGTACATATTATGAGACTTTATCCATTGTATTCTGTAAAAGGTGAAATTGTAGAAGCTGAAAAAAATCTGTGGTTGTCATGGGTTTGGAGATAGTAAGCATGGAGAATATTTTCTAGGGTAGGAATACACCAGTGGTAGGTGGGTGTCATTCGATATCTGTCAAGATCTTTCAGTATTCAGCATCGAAGATGAGCCCTAGTGTAAACCATGAAACTTAGGTTATAATTGCAACAATATATACCTGTAATATAAAGACAGCGTGCTAATATGTGGTGAGTTATTAATGGTGAGGGATATTAAGCATGTATTGAGTCAAAGCAGAAATGGAAAATCTCTATCACTTCCACTATGCCTTTATATGAACAAAACACTCTTCTGAAAAATAGTCTGTCAACATATGCACATAAAAATAATATAGTAACATGACTTTACGTCAACAAGGATGCCTATGCATTTTAGAAAATTTGAAAACTAATAATTTTCAAAACGGAAGTAGAAAAACTGGCTCTTATCCATTGATCATAGAAATGTAAAGCGATACAAAGCAATTTGAAAGATCCAATGACTTAGACACAAAGTTGTCATGTGACCCAGAAATTCTAAACCCAGTGTTTACTGAAGAAAAATGAAAACGGTTGATCAAGCAAAACTTCATGTGTGAGTGTTCAGAGATACATTATACACAACATACAAAGGAGCAAAAAGACTGATATTCATCAACTGATCAATTGCTAGAACATACACAGCAGGTACACACATGGAAGTATCATTTTCCCCTTTGTTTTCCTAATCTCGTAATTGTTTATTGTTTGAGAAGTTTGAATATCATAGATACAAAAAATATATATTTGATTATATATACTTCTATGGCCTCCCACCCCTCCAGATTCATCCCATCCTCACACCACCTTTTCCCAATCTCTGTCTCTCTGTAGTCTCTCTCTCTCTCTCTCTCTCTCTCTCTCTCTCTCCTTCTCTCTCTCTAAAACTTATTTAGTTCTACTTTATGCTGCAAGTATGTATATAGGTATAGGGTCTTCTGAAGCATTAACAGCCTCACTGGAACCTCCTCAACTAGGGATAAAACACCATTAATACCTGTCTCTTCCATGTATGGTTTTTGTCTAGCTTGACTTATGAAGTGCTTGGTTAGGAAGTCATCATTACATGGCTGGTATTTTAATTAGGGTTTCAAGGGCCATGATAAAATACCACAAGCAAGAGCAATTTGAAGAGGAAAGCGTTTATTTTGTCTTATTGCTTGAGTCCATCATTTGGGAAGTCAGGTTGGGAACTCAAGGCAGGAAATGATGCAGGGTCTATAGAGGAGTGCTGTTTACTGACTTGCTACCCATGGTTTACTCAGCCTGTTTTCTTATAACTCCCAGGCCCACCAACCCAGGGATGGCACTGCACACAGAGAGCAGGGATCTTCCACATCAATCATCAGCCAAGAAAATTACTCACAGGCCAGTCCAGTAGGGACATTTTCTAAATTGAAGTTCCTTCTTCCTGAATAACTCTAGCTTGTGTCAAGTTGACATAGAACTAACAATTACAGTTTCCTTGACTTCCTGTCCAGAATATTATTTAAGTGCAGAAAAAATGAAGTTTTAAAATGCAGATAGACCTTACAACATAGTGATAAATGAAAAAACCATACAGAATTATAAATTATGTTGTATTGTGCTATTTGTAAGAAAAATGTAGACTGGGGCAAATCTACATAGAAAAATAAAACACACAGTAGAGCCAAACTCTGGAGAAACAGTGATTAGACAGTGACTGTTAATGATATGAGACTTCCTTTTGAGGTTCCAGAAGTTTCTTTGAGGTAGAGAATTGTGGCACTGCCATGATTAGGAAAATATCTGAACCTGTTGAACTATGTGAATTTTGTCACATACATATTTACTCTTAAAGATAAAGAAAAGCCCTTCCTTCTGTATTACTCTGAAAGTTCTCTTCTTAGACACCTCAACAAGTAGACCCCTGGGAGACCCAGAAAGCAGCTGCTGGGATGATCACGGATGTAATCTCTTTCACTGGTCCTCTCAGCTGTAGGTTGCCATTCCTCCCTCTCATTGCCACAGATGTACACAGCTAAATCAACTCTTAGTTCACTTGTTGACCAGTAACATTACAAGGCCCAACATAAATAAATCTAATAATGCAAATTCAGAGACATATTTGTAGCAAAGTATATTCAATATTCCTGCAAGAAAATCAAATTTAAGTGGACATGGTGCAGTTTATCTCTCCACCCATCATAACCTTATTCCACAAGCAGAGGGTAGGTGCAGAATAAATATTTATGGAAAATGTCATGGATAAATAAGAACCAGTGCAATATCTTAGCACTCACTAATGAGTAACCAGTCACTCAGTAACCATTTCAGAATGGCACTCTACTTTTCTGCCATGTGGACAGACCATGAAGAAGACAAGATATAAAGCAGCATATGCCAGCAATGTATATATTGTGTTTCCCTTTGACCTTCCAAGTACTTGAGAAGGACATATGTGGGATAGGAGATTAGCAGTGGCAGTAGACTTCCAAACCTAAGACTAGCCCTACTCCCAACTGTTGATCCACTTTCTCTCCAATCCCTCTCTTTGTAGCTCTAAGACCCAAGTCCCATCCTATGCTGGGATTTTTATTTTTGGTCTTAGACCCATAAGGGTTAGTGAAATGTCAGATTATCTCACAGGTACCATAGCTGTCAACGCACACTATGATTCTTACCCTATGTATGAGGATTTTGAAGCCTTCAGGACAAGTTCTCCTCTACCTCCTGCAGCACTATTTCCTCCATATTCCCTCCAATTGTCATCTTCTGGCCACCAGCCAGCTCACAAAGACTCCTCTGGTTCCAGCACACTGGAGCTATTTCATAACCCAGATAGAACTCTTGTCTTCCCGATTCTGGATACAGTATCAGCTGTTTGAACCTAACATCACTATCATGAAAAGTTCTTTTTCCTCCAGATTCCTTGGTCAGCCTGATCCTGGAGACTAGGCAGATGTATTGATAGGCCATCAATTTTGGGACTACCAACCTTTAGTTTACTTGTTCTCATTATAAATAAAGAACCCATTGCCTGAGGTATATTAAGCACAATTATCTGAACATACCAGCTCTAAAGATGCTTCTATTATTATGGTACCCTCCAAATGTCTGGAAGCAGCAGATGTTGGCATTATACCATTTACTGGTGTATAGAAGTTGAACCATTTGCTTGAGTGTCACTCACTAAATCACAAGAAATCTAGATTGGAGCCTTTGTGTAGTGAGCTCCTTATCAGAGTAGAAACATTCTTTCATGATGAAACGGAGAAATGAGACTTAGGAAATAAGCAAACATCACAAATGCTGGAAGCAGAAACTATCAAGATTCATTTGGGCTCCTCTGCAAGGTTATAGAAACAATAAACAGATTCTAGGGCAAGGAGTAATTCTCTACCCAACCAAATTTCCTGAAAGAGAAGTTTTGGCTTGTGAGGAGCTCTGGGGATACAGTTTTTCTAAGCTATCATCAAGGCTGACATGGTTTTGTCACTAATGCAGCTGTCTGCAAGTTGTTCATGCTCCTGTAACACCAGTCAAGTCATCGCTACCCCAGGCTGGACACTGGCAGACTTGATACTTTTGTCAGATCCCTATCTGAAGTAAATAGTGTTTGCGCCAAGTTTCCCAGAAAAAGGCTTACAAAGCACAGACCCATGACAGCTTGACTATGACCTTGACTCCTCACAAAGCCAGGAGCCATCTCCAAGTTAGCACTTTTACGCCATGCTTCCACACTGGCCCCTCTCCAAGAAGAACTCGGCCAAAGGAAATCACTGGAATTCAACGTTAAATCCTTAACTGTGTTAACATAGAAATAGAGAAAAACACCTAGCATGTTGAAAGTCACACATTTAAATCAGGCTTGGAATTTATCCATCTTGTTTGAATAATGACTGCCTTTATGGAACTGCTCATCAATCTCCTGGCCCCTGGCCTAAGAGCCTCTCCCATGAAGTTAAGAGTTCTCCCCCTCCTTGCTTCTCCAGGCCTGCATTAAGGAACCCTGCAGGCCATAAGCATAAGTGGCACTTTGCTACCTGTGAAGATATTAGCTAATTAGAGTAATTCACACTAAAGTGAGAATGAAGACAATAATTGAACAGGAAGAAGGAAGGCCAGCAATTCCAAGCAGTTGCTGAATAAATCGCAATTACTCAGTATCATTGGAGTTCTTTTGAATCATGAGGTGAGCACTGCCAGTCAGACTGCCTAAGTCCCTCACACTCCCTGAAGTCCTCCTGTATGTCACAAAGCCTAGCTACTCCTGTGGGGGTATTTCTGAATTGACATGAAGCAAATAATATTTTAGAAATAGGTCCACTCCTCTCCACTTTCAGCTCTGTGAGCTTGGATAAGTAGCCAATGTTTGATGAGCATTTGAGTCCTCATCTGTGGACCATCTGACTATTTGGGTTGAGATGGGTATGTCAGAGTCCTAGAGAGCATAAAGGACAGGGAGATACAGGCCCAGACTAGCCATGATGTCCTAAAACTCATTGCTACTGACCCCAGTAGATAAACTCCAACATCTAGGAAAGCAGTAGTGCCGGAAGCCAGGACTTTCATTTATACATACAAAGAAGCAGGCAAGTCAGGATATACCTTGAAACATTAAAAGGAAAGGGGGTGGAGAACACATAGCCAATCAAGGCCAATTATTTTACAGATCCAATTAGGCCACTTGCTTCCTGCCTCTTGACCTCTGTTTCTAGCCCTTTGCACACTGCTCTTTTTAAGCTAACCCCTGACTGGCCCGGTGGCATGTTGCCAGTACACTGAGTTAATGTTTCACCTTCCTCCTTGCAGCTTTAGCCTATAAGGAAAAATATGTCCTGAACCCAAGAGTGATTTACCTAATGAGATGGCAGTTACATTAATTATATTTAATGTTTCCACTTACACAATAAATTTGCCTGCACAGCCCTGCCATTATCTCTGCTCTCTAGCCCCTTTCACAGCATGTGCAACTCTGAGAAATTTTAGCAGCTGTGCCAACCCCAAAATAGAAGGAACACAGCTCAGAGATGCACCTGCCTGGGTAGCCCGAAGGTCTTCTCCTATTTTGCATTGCAAATGCCCTCATCTCTGAGCCAACATAGCATGTTGGAAAGCCCAAAGAACTCTGGGGAAGGGGGAAATGAGGGTCAGGAATACTTGTCTTACATCTATGCTCTGCTACTGACCACCTGGGTACCTTTGTCCAAACTCTTAGAGCTACAGAGGTTAGACCCAAGTTGGATGGATTTGACCATTTCAGGTCCCAGATGAGCATCTCTATGAGTCTGTGTCAGGTAGCAACTCTATCTTGAACACATTATATGGACTAAATGAAATGCATGGATCTAGGTCTTTACATATGAGGTGAAAAGTTCTACCTACATTATGGGAAGAGAAAGCTGAAAAGGACTGTACTCCTAGTCGTGCTCGAAACATTTCACTGTTGCTTAACAAATATGATGTCAGGCAGAATAGTAACCATCATGGCCCTTTATTTTGATTACCTGAAAAATAAAACTGAGAGTTGCTTTTTCTATATCTGTGGCAACTATGATATTGTATAAAACAAAAAATCTCTAACACGGTCATGGATTATTATAGGCCTTTGTAAGAGTTAGCTTTTTCAACTTGGTAATCTAAAATCACCTGGGAAGAATCTCAATGAGGGATTGTCTGAATCGGCTTGGCATTAGGGCATGTCTGTGAGGATTGGTTGAGTTTGTTCATTGATTTGGAAAGAGCCAGCCTAAAAGCAGATAGAATCATTCTCTGGGTATGGTTCCTGAAACATATGAAGAGAATGAGCCGAAAAGTGTGAGCGCGCATGTATGCATTTACTTTCCACTCTCGACAATACATGTGGCTGGTTACCTGTAGTCAGGCCTTGACTTCCCTGCAATGACAGACTATAAGCTGGAGCTGTAAGCTAAGTAACATTAAAGTTTCTACATTAAAGTTGCTTTTGTCAGGACATTTTTATCACACAGACAGGAAAGGAAACTGGGACATCCGTGTTCAACAAATTCAGGCAATAATTTGTTGATGTCTTTCAAAAGATAATGGAGATGTAATCCTAAACCTTAGAATTCCTTGCAATGAATTATACCATGCTTTCCATATAGGTGCCTCCATTTACTGATTCATGCAAGGAAATGGTTTAGGCTTACTCTGCTTCCTGGCCTTGGCATTAGACTTGGACACAGTTCTTGCCCTGCTTCAGTTTCTGCCTTGGCTTCCTTCAGTGACTGTGACCTGGGCTATGTAAAATAAATAAACCCGTTCCTCTCTGAGTTGCTTTTGGTCAGTGATTGATCACAGAAATAGTAAAGCAAACAAAGACGTCACTTCATGATGTATGAGATTCTATGTCAAACAACGAACATGACTAGGAACTAGGGGACATGAATGCAAACCATGCACCTATATTCAGTGTCAATACATCATGCATTTAGAAATGGTTACATCATTTTGTGACTTTTCTCTCAATTTAAAATGCAATGTGTGTCATCATGTTTGGGTAGCCCATTGTACACTGTAGTGATTAGCAGAACCTAGATTGGCATGGGCATATCCGTGGGGAATTTTCTGTTATTTGTGGTGGAAAGACCCAGCCACTGTAAAGTGGCCCCTTTTCTGGCTGGAACCCTGCCCTTTGTGAGTGAACCAATAGATTCGAGCAGCAGCCTGCATTTATCAGGTTCCGCCTTCTGCTGGTGGATAGGATCTGCTTCTTTAAGCTCCTACTGCTTTGACTTTCCCACCGTGATGGAAATGAAGTAGGTAAACCTTTTTCAGTGGGTGGCTTTTGCCTGGGTGCTTTATTAAAGCAGAAGGAAAAACAAAAATAAAACTAACAAGTACTTACATCTCAAAGCCCAGTAAAAATGAATATATCACTGTTAACTCCTCAGAGAACTAGTTACCATCATTTCATAGGACTTCTAGGTTCTGAATTCAGGAATGCCTGGTGTTGTGTTCTTTGACCTGCCTAAGACTCTCCACAAATCAAGCATCTTTGCCATTGACAGAACCCCAGGGGTTTGACATTCAAAGTTAATATCCATGCATTCCTTTTCTATGCAGACCAGACATGCATTCTCCAACCTCAGAAAATAAGATTTGGTGATTCTGTACCTTTCCCAACTTGTATGGATTCTTCTGTTTAGCCAGGGTGGCAAGCACACCCTTAGAAAATGAGATCTATCTTCATCATCTGAAACAGTGATAGCTGCTCCAAGACCCTGAGCACTCCTGGAACCGGGCACTAGAGTTCACTCGGATATGAACTGCAGCTGGCTTTTCTCCCTCATCCCCCAGTAATGCAAACTCAGAGAGGAGCGGTTGTTCCACATCTTTACTTTGCTATTCACAGCCCACTGACCCCTGTGACAGTTTGCTTCATGCCTTCTGTGAAATGGGATGCTGTACTACAGTGAGCTCATCAGAGGCCAGTAGATCATGGTCCAAGGTGTGAGCTCCAAACATGGCATCTAAAACTTGGCAGGTCTCCTCTGACCCCATTTGAGAAACAACCCTGCAGAGAAAGCAATGACTGAATGGATTTTCAAGGATATTTATGTGTGTCTGTAGTCAAAAGGATGCTGTTAAAAATAGCAGGGTTTCTATGGATGATTTCATACAAATCTGCTCAATTTAAAAGTCAAAAACTTACCTCCCTTTCCTGCTCTGCAGGAACCAGGAAACTGAGAACAGGTGCACAGTGTTCATACGGGTGAGACACAGATATGCACCAAGATCATCCAACCTCAGTAACCCCAGGGAAAGAGGTTAGTTTTATCCACCTCAACTCAACCTGAGAATGGAACACAAATTTTGTCCTTGTCATTCTGTTGCTGAGAAACGCCATGATCAAAAATAGCCTGGAAGTCTAATGAGAAGGCTCAGCAGTTCCCAGCACTAGCTGCTCTTCCAGAGGTCCTGAGTTCAGTTCCCAGCAACTATCTGGTGGCTCATGACCATTTATAAGGTGATCTGATGCTGTCTTCTGACATGTGCATATATATGCAGCACAGCACTCAAACATTAAATAAATAAGTAAATAAAAACAGCCTGGAGAAAAGGATTTATTGCGTCTTACACTTCCTGGTCACAATCCATCACTGAGCTATATGAGGATAAGAACTTAAGACAAGGACGTGAAAGAGATATCATGGAGGGAAGATAATTGTGGGATCACTGGTATACTCACAAAGCTTTCGTATAATGTCTAGGCATATTTGCCTAGTGATGATGCCCCCATAGTGAGCTAGACCTCCCCATATCAGGCACCAGTCAAGATAATCTCTCACAGACGTGGCTACAGGACAATCAACTCAAAGCAATTCTATGGAGGTTCTGTCATCCCAAGTGAGTTTAGGTAGTAACAAGTTGTCAATAAATTCTAACCAGGACAGATTGGATACGGGGAAAATGTAGCTAGAAGAATCTTAAGGCAAAGGGGATGATATGAAGCAGAGGATGTGTAAAATACATTCTCCACAATGAGGGAGATCCGTTTCCTTTAAGGCAGCATGTTGATGCCTTCCTTTAAACTCTGATAGGAAGAAACTTGCAGCATCCAAAAACACAGGAGTGACCAGATTGTTAGAGAAGGTAATGGGTCACTTGGCTTTGATTTCTAGAAGTATTTAGCACTCAAACTTATGTATCTCCAATCTGAGCCTCTCTTTCCTCTACCTTGTAGTTGGTACATTCTCTGACAGCTTGTTGCTCAAAGATTAACTGGAAGAGAGCTGCCAGTTGAACTTGGATAACAGATGTTCAGGATTCTAAATCAAAACGCATTCCGTAGTTGTATGTTGCTTGTAAATATCAACTCCAATCTTTCAACTGATATAATAACAGGGTTTTTTGTTGTAGAGCATCATTTTAATTGAAGTATATGTCCATATTTCCCTATCACAGTGTCAGTCAAGGTCTAGGTTCCAGCAGACTTGTGCATCCCATTCCCCTTCTGTTTTAGAAGCATTTGGGCACCACTAACACACATGATCCTCTTACACCCTCCCCTATGAGGAGTATGCTGTTGATGAACTCCTTTGACAAACAAGACAGTAAAGGCTCTGACAGGGGATTTAGTTATTAGAGCAATAGAGTAGTGTTCAAATCCAATCCATATAAAGTAGAACTAAGCTCCCATCACTCCCCAACCACTCCTTGCAAAACAGGATTTCTAAATCATCCCTTAAGCACCAGGCCAGACAGATCAGCAGCTTCCCCAAGGGCAGTACTTCTCAACCTTCCTAATGCTACAACCCTTTAATACTGTACCTCATGTTATGATGACCCTCCCCACCATAGAATTGATTTCACTGTTACTTCATAATTGTAATGTTGCAAGTTATGAATCATATTGAAAATATTTGTGGTCTTTTGATGATCTTAGGTAACCCCTGTGAAAGGGTCCTTTGACTATCAAAGGGGTCACGACCCACAGGCTGAGAAACTTGAATGTTAAGAAAGGTTGCATTATGGTATGCTTCATTAGGAGCATAGAGTCTAAAGATTTTGCTACCAAATCCTCACTGTAGATTCCATAGATGACAGGCATGTATTGTAGATTCCTCTACAATAGTTACTTTGGGGAAAAATATTGTTGTCTAAAATCCTGAACAAAAATATTTTCCTTCTGTAACAGAAATGTTTGGAACAATGAAAGCACAGAGTCTACAGAGAATGACTGTTGGACAAAAGCATCAGCTCTCCTCAGCACTCACTAACACCCTAGGATGACAAATAATTCGCAATTGACTGACACAGGTTCCTGGTGTGCAAATTTCATTTATGTCAAAATTCTCCACCAAAATATCTATGTCAGATTAAAACAACCCCAACTCCAGAAGGCTCCACATGGTAAGAGAAGGAAAACTCATCATCTCACAAGGAGTCCTTTGGTCTCCTTGGAAGCAAAGACATAGTCTTGGAAGGTTATAAATAGATGCCAACACGTATCGCTATCATCTGAAATTGCCTAGGTAAACACACACTTTTAATTTCCCCTTAAAGTGAATCAGTCATTCACAAGTTTCCATTGCTTCCCCAAAGCCCGAGTGCTTCCATTAGCACTGCTCTGAGCAAAGCCATCTTTCAGTCGTTAGTTTCCATTCATATCTATTCTCTAGAGTTCCTGCAGCAGGTTCAGCACTGTGGGACAATCCAGCACATGTGAAGTGGATACACAGGTGCTGAGGGGGTAGGGATCTCAGGGCTGGAAAACAAAGCAGTACTTGGCTAGGATCATTCCTAGAATCCCAGGGAAGCCACAGATTGAACATGTCCCCAAAAATTCATGGGCTGGGAACATAATCCTCAAAATTGCTTGTAGGGACATTTAGAAGGGAAGCCTTTGATGTTATTAGGATTGACTATGCTATAAGAAATGGAGCCTAAAATGAAATTACAGGGGTTTTGGAAGACAAGAAATGCAAGTTTCTGCATTCTTTCTGTTTCACCATGTGAGGTCCTTGACCATATTATAACACAACATGAAGACTCTTGAAAAACACAGCACCTCAATACTGGCTTTTGCAGGCTCTGGAACTGTGAACTGAATTTTTTAAATTTCTGTGGTTTGTATATTCAGTTATAGCCAAACTAAGTGAACTAAGGCAAATTGGGTGGAGAAAGTATATGTCCAAGGCAAGGATCCACAGCACAGACATTTCTGCACTGACCTGCAGCCTTACAGGGACAGAGTGCTGCAGACTTCTCTGTGCTGACTGCAGGAGAGTAACCTAGAGTCAGTTGAGGAAGAAGATTGAGTGCCATGCCTCAGTACCTGCCTAGTTTATCCCAACCTCACCCTCCTCCCACCTCTACTGGAAGCAAGTGGGAAGAAGAAAAGAATGGGAAAAAGCAGGGAGATTAGTGAAAAGCAAGTAGGTCAGACGCCCACTCCCAATAGCTGGGGAGAGGGAGCTGCCTGTGCGGGATCCCCTTTAGTTTCTTCACACATGCTGTCCAGTCTTTATGTAAGCCAGCCTAAGTCGGGGAACTCCCTGCCTTAGAAGCCTTCGGGAGGCTGGCAAGGCTCTATGTCCTTGGGCTATACCAAGAATTATTCCAGTCTCAAGGGAAGTGGCCTACTCCCCTAATTTTAAACAAATGATCCTCACAGTCCTGTCTTGTTCCAAACATCCACAATGTATGAGAAGTATTAGCATGAGGACCAACTTTCTATTTTCAGTTTATTTTCTACTGATGGTGACTTTATAGGAGCTGCACCAACAACCTCTGACAGAATTTCACAAACAAGTTGATAAATGACTTGGAAGGCCCAAGCGGAGCCCCAAGGATCCCCTAACTGAATGCTTATTTATAATGTTGTAAATATGATACATTGCAGACTAAAATAAAATTTAGCATTTGAAAATAAAAGGATGCTGTGCTCAACTAGATTTTTTGGGATATTTGATTGAATCGACTTCTGGATTGCAGGTCTTCTCAAAATTTGTGGCATGATATTTTCCTGTAAGATACTACAAAGCAGACTTAGAACAGAATTCATTATAGCCTTCTCTGATGCCTTCTCGGATAGTGGAACTCTTATCATGCCGGACTTCGCCTGTCCATAGTACACACTGAGAAAGACTGATCCGACAGCTCTGTCACTCTGAGAAAATCATTAAAACGTTCTAAGTCTTAACTGTCTCCAGCACAAACCTGTGCTGTAGCTAATGACAGTAGAAGCATGACCACATAACATAAAATGCTCACAGTACTTTATTCATCCCCCCACAGATGCCGACAAGCTTAAGAGGACCTGATATGTTGACTGGCCTAGGCTCTGAGCCAAATGCCAGCCAGTCTAGGGTATGTTTCCCATTTGTTTTTGTTTTTTTGGTTTTTGGTTTTTTGTTTGTTTGTTTGTTTTTGTTTTGTTTTGTTTTGTTTTACTCTTTAACAATGGAAAGAGAAAACAGCCTTTGGCCTGTATTGACAGGGCCCAGGTCTGGGACACCAAAGGATGGATCTGCTGTTTAATGCTGAGTTTTCCTGTAGAGACAGGAAGCAGCCGTCTCTCCTTTCTCTGGAGCCAGGTGATGAATATAACAGATAAGTAAGAGATGTCACTTGTGGATAATATATCTCAGGGCAGAGCCACCATGTCAGGCTCACCCCATCAATTCTGAGAATTGTGGGACTTTAAGTGGTGAATTTCCTCAAGGCAAACGTGAATTCTGGGAATTTCTGCTGGGCTGACTTGGAGACAGTCCCCGCCCCCCAAGACCTGCATAATGTACCCAGGATACCCAGTCACTATCAGTTGCCAATTGTATTCTGCACTACTGTCTCCAGGAAAGAGGAGGGGAGTGTAGCATTCTTCCAGCAATAGAACTCTTATGTACAAAAAATAGAAAATAAGAGAAATGAGAAAGAGTTAAGGCTCCACGACTAAATTGCTGGGGTATTAAATACCTGCAGCCTAATGTACTTGGGATATTCAGATAGAACTAAGCCTCTATTCCTAGGAACACAAAGATTTGTGGTACTCAACTTGATCTTACAAAGTCAGGGTCCCTACAATAAGTAATGGCTTGTTTTTCTTGGAAGATGAAATATGTTCAAGTAATAATGATATTGAGCCTGGCCAGGACACTCACCATGGATCTAATCTCGTGCTCATCAGCTATACCCTCCTCCTTAAGTCCCCTCCACAAAGGAAGAAAATGTTCTCTATCAAAGATGAGGAAAGCAAGACACAAGAAAACTCAGACACATGTCCTAAACCACATAGCAGGAAAAGACAGGGCTGATCCTCCACATTTGAAGCCTGACGTCCCAAGATGCTACTCCCAAGTGCTCATTCCACTCTCAATGAAAACCTTAACAGTGCAGAGCTCACATAAGTCTGGAAGTGTAAGCTTCAGCCCAGCTGACATGAAAGTCTCCCCTTAACAGCCTACTGGTGCTATATAGTATTTTATGCTGGTAGTGGGCATGGGTGTCTCTATGGTACAAGGACCATGGCCAGAAGCTCCTGGGTACCACACAGAACTATCTCAATGTGCATGGCAGATAGAGAAAGCAAGCACCAAGCCCTTCTCTGTCTGTGGGGCTCAGATACTATCTGGAAGTGCTAAAGGGCAAAAGAAAAGTTTAAAAGAGCTGATCTTAGTGGCATAAGATGATCCTGCCCCAGGACTTCTGTGATTGCTGAATGCAAAGTGTACTATGATAAGCTGACCCTGAGATGGCTCCCGTGACCCTAACCATGGAGAGAAGCCTTTGTGTAATCCTCTCCTGAGATAAGACACCATACACGCCTTCTGCTTCTACTGAGCGTGTTGCTTCTTACTGGTCCTGATATTAAAAGGAAAGAAATCAGTTTCCATTTTGTGAACCATGCTATAGAAAGGAGACAAGGGAAGGTTTGGGATTACAGTGTGCTTTAGCTGAATCCTTCTAACAATTGAGAGAACCTGGATGTGGAACTTCCTCAAGAAGATCACAACCAAAGCAACTCCTTAATGTCAGATTGACTTAACCTCACCAAAAACTAGAGTCTTCAATTAAGGATGTTCCTGCTCTAAAGCCACTAACTACTGGTAGTTTGCTTAAATGCAGTGATAACTAGCACTCAGCATACCAGATGTCTCCAAGGCACAATTGTATAGCTCATGTACTCTCCTGGCTCTGATCCTCATTTTCACTGTGAGCTGCTCTTGGGCTCCAATCACTTCATAAAGATGAATCTAGATCCCCCTTGCCTCTGTGTCAACCCACAGGTCCCTCCTATGCCCGGCCTCCCCACACCCATTCTCACTTATTCCCACCCCCAGGACATCCAAAACAGCCAAGTTATTGTAAAAAAAAATCTCTGGCCATAAGGAGAAAGGAAGAATATACACTAGCCTTTTCCATGCTACCTAGAAATAATGTCCTGAGATTCATCTCATTCTACTCACCAGGTACTGCTCCACATGCAGATGGGGCATGGCCAAAAGTCTTTAAGATGGCCACAACGTGGCAGATGCCTAATTAACATTTTCTTCTTTGCTCCATCTTTGCCCCTAAATTTCTTATAGACAAGACACATTTTGGGTTGAAAGTTATGTGGGTGGATTGGTGTCTTTATCTCTCCAAAGGGAGGGATATCCTGCCTGGCTACAGGAGATGGCCTCATGTGGTTCTATGTCCCCACAGGGGGCTTCTTTGTCTGTTTTCAGTAAATGTACCTAATCTTGATGCACCAAGGTGGGGGATTCCCAGGGGAGGCCCATCTTCTCAGAAGAGAAGGGGAGGGGAGGAAAAAGGGGCTCTGTGAGCAGAGCACCAGAATGGGGTTAGCATCTGGGGTTTAAATAAATACATATATATAAATTCAAAAGAGAAAATTTTCTTCTTTGGATCTCTGCTCCCTGACCCTGGCTCCTATAAGAGGCTTTAATTTATTTATTTCTCTTGAAATGACTGAACACGCCTAAAACAGGGCCCACACCGTGTTCATCCTTCTTCCAAAGAGCTGAACTAGTCTCTTTGACTGAATGAGTAAATCCAATAAAGGAAGAACAATAACATAAATTCCTTGTGAACATAATGCCAACAATATCTATTTAAATCTGAGAGCCATTCACTTCTGTGTTGGAAGAAGAGGTGGTCAGAACAAAATCGCATGCTCATTCTACTGGGTCCTCGATGAGCCTTGAGTTTGGTGTCACTGGGGCAGTCCAGCAAGCCATCATGCCAACTTTATGAAGCTTTCAAAGAGCTTATGAAAGTAGCAAAGTAAATCACAGAGAGCAAACATGGGTCTAGTGATCAATGACCTCAACTGAGTGAAGTGTATCTGGGATATTTGATAATGCAAGGCACTGATAAACCTTGGTTATGCACACATACACAACACACACATATTCACACACACACATACAATGTACACCTACACACATCAACACACATACACGAGTGCATACAAACACACTTGCATACAAGAAAATATATGAAAACCACTTTACTATCTGAGATGGCTTAGTGATTTTTCCAGCTACATAGAAAATAGAATATCTGATGCTCTTTCCTAGGGTAAGTAATCTTTGACAAGCCTCTTGACTCCGAGTTTTCTCATTTGCAAAATTGAAATCACAGCATGGTTTCCAGGCCTTGTGGGAAAGGTGGTAGTAACAACGGTAGAAAATAGTATGCAATGGAAATTCCTGAGTAAGAGGTGATTGGTTTTTCCAATGCAGACTTTTATTGCATCGCTCTAGTTCATGGGATAAAGAGGCAGTTTATGTCATCAAGACATCTGGCATGCTAGAATTCAGACATTGAAAAGCAAGAGGTGGTCCTTGATTCCAAACTTTTAAATGAACTTTTGAATTGGATGAAACCTACTTCACGGCAAATCATTTAATTTAGAGCTTCATAGTGTGCAGACAGGAGTACGAATGCCAATTGCAGCATCTCTCTAGACAGCTAGTGCATTACCTTGACACGCCTGTTCTAATTTCACATGGTGGCTGTGATAAAATATCCTGGCCAAAGGCAACTACAGACAGAGTGACTTTATTTAGTGTACAACTCTAAGGTACAGTTTAGTCTTCAGGAGAAGCCAAGACAAAACTCAAGCAGTTGCTCATGTCATGGCCTAAGAGCAAGAAAAAAATCCTCCCATATTTGTTCGCTTAATACTTATGCTCAGCTAGCGCTCTTCCCTCCTATATAGTTCAGTTCATGCTTCAGTTAATGCAATGATCACTGCAGACAGGTTCACTGGCCAAGTTCATTTAGCTAATTCCTCATTAAGACTCCCTTCACCAATGATTCTAGTTTGCATCAAGCTGACAGTTAAAACTGACTACTATACTAACCTTAAAATGAAGAAAATTTTGATTAGATTAGAGCAATTTTATGAAAATTAGCCAAGAAGAAAGGAGAGGAATTTTATTTACTTATTTAATTTTAGCATTGAGGTACTTAGCTCTCCTGCAATTCCCCATTCATCCTGTATGACACATACTAATGAATGAAATGGCTTAAAGGAGTCGCTGTCCAAACAATACTCTGTCTTCCTCCCTGGATCAAGTTTGGGCAACAGAAGGTCTCCAGACTCCCACCAGCACCAACCAGTGCCCTATCAAAGGATCTTGAAGGTTTCATGGAGCTGGAAACAGAAACCACAGAATAAGGACTGAGAAACCAATGACCATGAGACCAATGCTCAATGAGAAGGCGTGCAATGGAGCAGAGCATGGTTCTGTGATAGAAGAACTTTCCTCTAACATATACAAGGCACAGGACTCAATCTGTATCAGTCATTGCAAAAACAGTAAAGGAATGTAAGTGCGCTTCTAAAGCAATAGATGGTCAAGGATGGGCCACAAACTCTCATTCTTTATCCTCATCTTTACTACAAACTCACGGGAAAAAAATGAGAAGAAACTGGATTTTGCTGTTTTCATCCCTGGTTGGGTGGTTAGAATGGAAGTGAGGTTTCCCTATAAGTAAGGAGCCACATTTTTCTAATTTTGGATTACTGAGCTGTGACACCATGAGCAAAGGAAACTGCCTCTGTACCCAGTCTACTACAGGTGTCGATGAGTAAACTCGCCCTCTCTGAGGTAGAACTGACGTTGACTGTCACAAAGTGCTCCTTTAGATCCAAATTTAGCTGCTGCTAGTGACAATGATGAAAAGTTTAATTATGGAAACTTTGCCAAAGAGGGAATTTTGCAGGGCAGCTCTCTCAATTTAGAGTTTGGGAGCTGAGACCCAGGGAAGGAAATGACAGCCCTGAACATAGAACCTCATGTCATAGCTTATGTAAATACTACTGGATACATAGCATCATTCCTCTGCCTCACAGCCATCCTCCTAAAAACAATCCACGAATTGCTTTTTTATCTTAAGTGATGAAAGAGAGAAGAGTTAGTTGATTAGCATGGAGTCCCTTTCTAGAGGCTACGGCTCCCAGGGTTGTTTTATCTCTCTCTCTCTCTCTCTCTCTCTCTCTCTCTCTCTCTCTCTCTCTCTGTTTCTCTCTCATCTTTTTTGTCTGTCTTTCCCATTTATCTGCATGCAGCTATAGGTTTCATACATAAGTAAAGGTAGTAGAAATAATAACTATTTGCTCTTATAGTAAGTATCTTAGTAGATCCCTCTTCTGAAATATGACTGCCTGCCTCTTATCTATCAGACATTTCCACTGGCTTCCCCATGTTTAGAAACGAAAGTCCAGTTCCCAAGTATGACATTCAAGGTCCCACCATCTGGTTCCACTGAACTTTCCGCCCACCTCTCCTTTCTCCTGAGCTACCCCATGTCTGAGCTCCAACCTTTTGCCCGGGCTGCAATGATTTCCTGCCATCACTCCTCAAGTTCATCTTAGCTTTCAAGATGCAGCAAAGTCATAGCACAACCCTTCTCCGTTCTTTATAATTCTGGAATAAATAACTAAAAAGCATGTTGTAGAAAAGTAGTGAAGTGAAAACTTTTGAACTTAGGTCAAACAGACATGATGCATGAGAGCTGTACAATCCTAAGCAAGTCCCTCAGAAATCATGAATGTTTGATTTTCAAAATAAGACTTTCATGCAGTCACCTTCTAAGGACAAGTGACCACCTAGCACACAATGCCTGTGATATGATTTGACCACAGCTAGTCCTTGTTATTCCATCCATTCCATAACACTATGCATGGTTATATTTGAATCCCTTTCTTTTTGTCTTTTTTTTTAATTTGTCTTTCCTCTTTTTCTTCACAAAGTAAGCCCTATGTTCATACATAAGTCTTGTTTGCTTACACATTCATAAATTATTAAACACCAATTTATGGCAGAGATTGCCTTAGACACTGGAGATAGTAAACTGCCAACTATGATTTCTACTCTCAGAAATCACACTTCATAGCTGCGGAGACAGTCATGTAGGCATCCTTATCTTCAATTCTATTGGCAATTCTACCTCACTGGTCTGCACAAAATGGTTATTCTTCCACGATCTACCTTCAGGAAATAATTTCTTGTATTTAAATATTAGAATAAACAATTTCTATGCACTATTTAGAAAATAATTTCTATATTGGAAAATCATGGCTCTGGTGGATTAAATAATGTGTGCGGACATTCTCAGAGAAGAATCAAGGCACCAAGATTCACGTTTATGTTTGTGGACCTCAAAATCCTCCCCTTGACTTTGGTGCTTTTACTTATTGGATACTTAGTGACCAAATAAATAAACAATGATAAGTAAAATATGAAATATGGAAAGTGTGTTTTAGCATTCCATCTCAAAAGTTCTTTCTAATTGGACCCTTCACAAACCTGTAATACATGCATCACAGTGTATTACAATTTCTCAGATTGCTTTCGTAGTAAACTTACAGTGCATAGATAAAATAAGGCCCTTGCAGTGTTCAGATACTGTCTTCTACATCACTGATTTGTCTCTCATCAAACTCTGACTGTCCTAAAGGCATCCCAAAGTCATATTGGGCCAATAATATTGTAATTGTTATTATTTTACTAATTTCAAAACTCTATCCTTCAAGAACTGATACAGAAACCAAGAGTCAGCACAGAAATTGACCTGTGTCCACCCAATCCTTATGATGGCTTTGAAGGTGGATGATATTTCTCTAGCAAGAAAGTACTCCTATGACAAACAATCTGACCAAGAGTCAAACATGATCAATGAGATGCAGGACTCAATCCCAAAGCCCTTATGTTTGGTACTGTATTTCCGTCATGAGCACTTACTTGGAAACATTAATTACCACTGACAAGGTTAGCATCTGAGGAGGGTGTCTCAACCATAAGAGGTGAGTAGGGAGCAGGTAGGGGCAGAGCATCTTCAGGTATCCATAAAGACATCCAGATAAAGTATAGATCTAGTCCTTGTTGGTGTGCTCTCCAGCGAGGCCTTATTAGAATGTCCATTGTTCACAATACTCTCACTCATTGGCTGCATCAGACATTCTGTTGGGAATTGTTTGTGCGCACAATAAAGACTGAAGTGTGAGATCAGCCTAAACCAACCTCCAAGGTAGGAAGAAAACAGAGCACAGAAAGTCCTCTCTCCTGGGCTTCTAGCCCATTCTTCCTCAGTGTGGACTTTGAATTTGAGTTCTAATAGCTGCTTTTCATGACAACTGGAGAGTATTAGAAGATGAATGTGGTAAAAGAAACCTCAGATCACACACCAAGTTATGGTGCCAAATCCTGACAACTATATGAAGAAAAATGTTAAGTATTATTTACCATCCAGTAAATGCAAATTAAAATCATAACATGTGATGTCACAATGACTAGAATTCCAAGAGAAGATACAGACAATACCAAGTGAGAGCATGGGATATAAATAAACTATAGCAATTAGTATTTCAGTCTACACTGATATGGCCGCTTTGGAAAAGTACCACAGCTAAGTCCATTGTACACATATGGATTGGGTGCCACCATCATGTCTTGCAATGCACCACTGATGGAAGATCTCATCAAAAGGTATAAATGTGGCATATCCATGCTTTGGACAAATATGACAGACTATGAAGCACTACTCTATGCTCTCTCTAGATAGCAATAGGCACAATTTGCAAAATTATGTTTAGTTATAATTAAAAGTCAGTCATGAAGAAAACCCATAATTCCTGGTCATATTTACACAAATCTATCCAAAACCAAGTAAAAGTACTCTCTGCTGTTGGGTATCAACAGAGTAACTGTTAATATATGAAAATGACTGGCAAGGAGCCTGGTCCATTCCTGGGATGTGGATAATTTTCTACATCTGGACTAGGGACTAGTCTTTATGTTTGGGAGATTTTTTTCAAGATCATATACATATATAAATATTTTGGTTTTGTTTGTTGCTTCATTTTGAGACAAGATATTACTCTGTAGCCCAGACTTGCCTAGAAGTTGTTATTTAGCTCAGATTTGCTTCAAACTTGTGTCAGTCTTCCTTCCTCAACGTACTAAGTACTGGAATTACAGGCAGGAACCATCATACTCAGGTCATGAATATACATTTTATAACAATCATTATAATAAAACATTAATTTATTCCATAGTATTTATGAGGTATTGGCTGATGTCTGTCCATTTTGATTTTTACAAAATTATTATTTTATCTTGAAACAAACTGCATTTGAATGGTGACATTTAAAATGCACTAATATAGTATCTGAAACTCTAAACCATAGATGGAAAAACTTCAGATACTTTCTGAATGGGATTCCAGATACTCAGAAAACAGGGCCAATAGCTGACTAATAAGATTTCATAAAACTAAAAGGCTTTTTTGTAGCAAAGAAAAAAGAATAAAGGAAAGAGACAGCCTAAATGGGAGAGGATCTTTCTAGCTACATATCTGATAGAGGATAAATATCTAGTATATACAAATCACTCAAAAACTACACAACAACAAACAAATAATGCACTCAATAAATTGGCTAATGAGATGAGTAGATATTTTTTAATTGATGGTAAACACGTGTCCAATAAACATGATATTATTCAACATCAGGAGACATTAGAGACATGTAAAAACTACATTGACTTTCCATTTCACACTAGCCAAAGTGATAGTCATCAAGGAAAAAAAGCAAACAAATACTGGTAAAAATGTTGACAAACAGACCCTTTCTATACTGCTGGGAGAAACTAGTCTAGTCATTATAGATGTCAGTTCAGAAGATCCTCAAAATGATGATGATGATGATGGTGGTGGTGGTGGTGGTGGTAATGATAATAATGATAATAATGATAATTAATAATTAATAATTAATAATTAATAATAATTAATGATATTAATTATTAATATCATCATTATTATTATAACAAAACCTGTCCTATGACCTTGCTATACTACCACTGGATATTTACCTAAATTACTCTAAGTCAACACATTAAAGAGAAGCTTTTATATCATAGTTTGTGCCAATACTAGTCATAATCAATAAGTTATGGAACCAACCTAGGTATCTGCCAAGAAAGTAATGAGTAGAGAAAAGGTTTTATGTACACACAGCAGAATAGTTCTCAGTTCTAAAGAAGATACCATCATGTCATTTGAAGGAAAATACATACAACTGCACATGATATTATGTAAATAATATATATACTTAAGGTAATATCATTAAGTCTCCAAAAATGGTCTTATTTCCTCTCATTTTAGGATTCTAGCCTTTATAGCTTCATCAAAGCATATATATTCAAGGTGCAAACATAAAAACAAAATTTTCTAAGTAGACAAAGGAAATAATGAGGTAGGAAGGAATAGGGCAAAAGTCAGTGAGGAGTGAGGATACATCCTCTATTTTGAGTACTCTTGCCTGTATTTCAGTATAATATAATTTAAAATCTAATAAATAATAAATATTTAATCCTCTATTTATAAAGTGAGAAGTATGAGGTTGAAGTTGATAAAACAGTTATGGAAATAACGATGAAAAACTTAACCTTCAACATGTTGATTAATGAGTGAGAGTGGGTGAGTTTGTGACAGTAAGTTTTGTGAATGAGTTAGTAAGTATGAGTGATAGTGAGTGAGTGAGTGAGTGAGCGAGCAAGTGAGTCAGTCAGTCAGTTAGTCAGTGTAAGTGAATGATTTTAATAAATAAGTCAGATCAATGTTTTTACTTTAAGACGTCATCAATCTTCCATCCATTAAATAACGTGGCAATATCCATTAAATCCAGACTTTTTTATATGTATCCTGTAATACAGTGATGGTCATTTAGATCTAGAAGTCATTGTATCAAAATAGATATTGCATCTTGCTCTGATAATTTCCCACATTTCCATTGATATCTCATTGTATTCATGGTGTCCATTTTCTCCCATAAAACCAGCTAAACTCACCTGAAAAACTCCATACATTTCTAAGTCTCTTAACCAAGGTTTTCTCATATGCTTAATATTCCCTCCCTAAAGATCTGTTCAAAACACCTATTTTTCTCCAAGTCAGTATCACATGCAACCTCCTTGCCATCCTCTTAGAGTCCTTGGTCTTGTCAGTTTCTTCAGGAGCTTTCAGAGCACTGCCATAAGACCCTTCCAGTAAATAGGTAGCAATCATGCACAAAGTTCTTAGATCTATGTTTTATAAAGACTTGAGATCCCATAATTTCTGAAACAATATGGACACTCTTGACTTTGCAATATCCAAGTAAGGAAACAAATGGTCAAGAGCCGTGAGAGTTTCACAGTAATACCTTATCAAGCCAAAAGAACAATTGATTATGATTTAAATCCACCCATACAATTGGAAATTGGATGGCTTGGGGTCAAACCAGGCATTCAAAATCACGGACTTTGCAGTAGGGTACATGGCTGACATAGTGTCCATTTACAGTTGGGTGTAGGGAACCAAGACCGGGAGGTCCTGCACATGTAATAAAGGAATCATTAAAGAGGCATGTAACTCAGGATGACATCTGCAGTTGCTATCTAATGGACCCAGAGAAGTCAAGCAATCTACTCAAAGACATATCAGAGAGTGATAGGAACTGCACTGCTCTTAAAATCCAGAGATCCTTCGTGTTTTTATGCCAGGCACTGTACACTGAAAAACTTAGCTCCTTAGAGGTCCAGGTACATGAACTTGAGCAGGGAATATGACAAATCTATAACCAATGAAAGCATCCTTTTCTTTTAACTTATTATTATTATTATTATTATTATTATTATTATTATTTATTACTGTTGTTTCATAGATATCTTTAATTTATTATTGAATATTTTAGTTGTTTGCATTTCACATGTTATCCCCTTTCCCGATTTCCCCTCTTCAAACCCCCATCCCCTGCTTCTATGAGGGTGATCCCCCACACACCCACCTACTCCTGCCTTTTTCTTTGCTATTTTGAATGCATTTTTCCATTCATTTTTTTCAAAACACAATTCAAATATTCTCTTTTATGGGCAGATTTCCTAAACCTTATATCCACTGTCTTATTCAACCAACTAAGGACCTATTACTATGCAGGAGTCAGATAGAAAGGTCCCAGGACTCAGTGGTGAATAAAGAGTCTTGCTCTTTGCTTTTCTAAAGATTACATTGTAAAGAAGCACATGCGTCACTTGCAAATGCATTTTCCTGCTGTGGTAAATGCTACAAATGAAGAGGACTTGGGCTTTCAAAAGTATATTGGAGCATTAGAACTAGTTATCGAGGTCAGGGAAGGCTGCCTAGTGCTCCGGCAGCGGTAATTAGCCTGCCACTGCCTGTGCTCTGTGTTAGAACTTAATGCATTTTATATAGTTTATATTTCTCTAGTCATGTGTAACACAAGGACAGGACCATGCTTTATCAACACCTTGATCTTCTGCCCTAGAAAACTGCCCAGGTGGCAAATTATAGGAAGCTGATAGATCTCCCTTAAAGTGGCTTTTATTAGCATTCTATTTATTCCTGCCATCCTGTGGACTAGAAGTAGTACACCATTACTACAAGAGGGAAATAGCAGAGACGTCTGCACAAAAGCCAGACCCACATGACAACCTGCACCCTGGTACTTCAAGGACAAAAGCCAACCATTTGCTGATGACAAAAGAAATAAGGAAGCTGAGGACCCCTGTGCACGGCAATGCCACTTTGCTCACAGCCTCTCTCTGGTTCTTCGATGGCGATTACACAAGCTGTGTCCTATGCTAATGAGTGCCTGCAAATCCAATTTGATGACTGTGTTTTGTATTAAGCCTGGTTAAAACAGCAGCTTGCACATAGGAGCAGAGATTAGGGTGTTCCTTGCCAGTCCAGAGCAGAGATCAAATAAGCTGTCTTGGCAAAAGAAATCCATCCTTAGGAGTTTATGTCTTAAAGCCAATTGTGTGTGTGTGTGTGTGTGTGTGTGTGTGTGTGTGTGTGTGTGTGTGTTTGAGGGAGTAGTGTTTCTGTTTGTGCCATCTGTTCAAGTCCTCCTTCAGAAACCCTTCCAAACCACCACAGTGGAGAAGAAACTGAGACAAACCCCAAGACTGAAAAGATTAAATCCCAGGTGATGCGGGAAGATGGAGACAAAATTGAAATTCTGGTTCCCAGCATCTCTGTCTCTGTCTGTTCTGTCTGTCTGTCTCTCTGTCTGTCTGTCTGTCTGTCTCTCTCTCTCTCTCTCTCTCTCTCTCTCTCTCTCTCTGTGTGTGTGTATGTGTATATGTGTGTGTATGCTTGTGTGTCTGAGGGTTGGGGGACAAGACTCCTTGAAACATCCTCAGTGATTTTGATAGGACACAGGAATCATGAGTTTCAAGACAAGGTGGAATCCTCAGCATTAGAAGGTCCCCCCAGGTTGGTGTGAATTCAGTGTGGATTTAGTGTGGGTTTTCATCCTAGCATGGCACTTGATGCCTCCACTCTTCCAGCCCATACCACTCTAGGTACCTGGCTCTGCAAGGAGCTGATGCTCTGTCGCTGCTTGACAGCCACCTTCCTGAACTCGGCCTACTATTCTGATAACAAACGTCCCTACTTATTGATCATTTACTATGAGCTACACCTAGAAGGGTCCTTGGCTTACAATTCTTTCAAAAGTCCGAAGAAGATGGTATGGCTACTTAAGATATTTAGTGTGCACCCCAGATATCAAATAATGCACACATTTACCCTGAAACTTGTCAGATGAAAGTAGGAACTGATTGATTCTTCCCACATTGTGGAAGAATGAAGAAAACGATTGCCAACTAAAACCCAAACAGAGAACAAAATTATTAATAACACATCTGGTAACTCAAGATCAGCTTTAGAATGGGAGTGAATGAGTAAAACTCCATCAAATAGGAACACCCCCCCCAATCCCATCTCTCTCTGAAGTCATAGTTCCTGATCTCACTGGCCTCCATGAGAACAAAACCCAGGAGGAAGAACAGATGCTATGGCTCCTTTAAGCCTCTGCCTCGGAAAGTAAACAGCATCCCTCTGGCCGTGTTCTGCTCTTTAAGCCATGTGACAGAGCTGGCTCAACTTCCAGGAAATGGAGAAAGGCTCTGCCCCTCAGTGGGAGATCACATCACTCTCTGGTGTCCCACCAAATGGGACAACACTGCAAATACTATTTCAGACATCTTTAGAAACAACAGCTACTAGAGTACATTAGGGAGGACTGTGTTTGCATAACTCTGACATGTCTGTTTTGTCATCAGCTATGTGTCCGTAGACAGGATGATTTATTTCTCTGAGCCTCGTTCCTTCTCCTAAAGAGGATATAATAGCAGCTACCTCACAGAATCCATTAAGGGACAACTTCCCCTACACTGACAGACAGCCCAACAAAGAACTTCTGTCATTATAGTGCTCTTGCAATATGTTATCCAAACCTGGGTAGCACTGAAAGTGAAGGAATAGAAGACATTATGTGGTGTAATGAGAATGGGATTACATTCAGATTCATGTTCACCTTCTGATGATATTTATGTTAGACTTTGAAAACTAAATAGAAACTCAAAGATTCACTCAGTTACTCAGGCACTTAAATAGGCAAAACAGACACCACCTTGGAACTGCCAGGTTGGTGTCCTGGTTCTTTCCAGTCTAGGGTCCCCCAAATATGTACCTTTCCTGATTCATGAAACCTTTTCTTTCCCAAACTGTCTTTGCCCTTTTCTAATTCTGCTAAGTATGTATTTTTAGGTGAATGAGGATCTGAACTCTCCAAGTTCAATGAGAGGAGAGGTCATACTCACATTTACCATGGCATTATCAAGCACAGAGTATGCATAGCGCAGTACTGTACTACACCCACTGAAGCAATGTGCCGAGTGCATACACCCACTGAATTCAGCATGGTAGCCAGAGTTACACTTCTTCAATTTATTCAGGGTGAATAAATTCCTAGAAAACCTTGATATTTCCTGCAATCAGTAAGCTATCCAGCAGAAGGATGCATGGCAAAGAGTGATAGTGCATTATGTATCTATAAAGTAATTGGCTCTTAGAAGATTCTGATGGGCAATGGACGACATCAGAGGGAAAAGTGAAACATGAAGCAGGATGATGGTGGCCATACATTGCAACAAAAGATGAATGATAAATACGTAGAGTGCATAGCAGGCGCCAACAAAATTAGGTCAGATTTTCCAACAATGAAAGGAAACCGAAGAGCAGGTATCAATGGCGATGCTGACTTCATGAAATGTGTGCCGTATGCATGTATTTACAATCCTCATAAAATACAAATAGTTGTAAATTCTTCTTTTGGTGAGCGAATTTATGTTGAGATACACCGCGTAAAGATGGGGCTGTGAGAAGATGACAATTTCAGGACTCATCCTGTATCTCCTTGATACTTGGATTGATGACTGTATTATCAGTCTTACAGTGGACCTCTGACCCATAAATAAGTCCATTCCAGTGAGAAGAGGAAGAATGGGTCTCTTGAAAATGAAGATGGAGACACCGAAGAGAAGCTGCTATGCTGGTTCTGCACAAGTACCAGATGTCGGTAGAGATAAGAACCAAGCAAGTGGAGAAGAGAGATGCTGCAGCTGCCGTAGACGGAGCTGACTTTGGGATGTATGCTATGGGGAAATCACAATCTTTTCTGCTTGTATCACTGTTGCTAAATCAAGGAAGTGCCATACTTGTCCTGGGGATGACAGCCCTGACTCTGGGTACACATTCTAAGCTTAGGCAAGCTATAGTCACAAGGGCGGAATATTATTAGTTTCGCTGTGTTTCAGCTCCAGATTTCTCTGTGAATCATGTGTGCATGAATCACAGCCACCACTCTTCATATTTTAGAAGCAGATGTAGAATTTTTCTTATCCAAGAAAAAATGTCAATTGCTGCCTAAATATGACTCTCCTGTTGTCTCCGAATCTCTTTGATTTATTCGATTCTGAACCCTCTTTTGGGGGGAAGAGTGGCATAATTAGCAAAGTTTTAAAAAGAAGGTGACTTTTTTATGTATTCCATCCATGAGTCTACTTAGACGTAAGCATTTCCATTTGATAGAACAGGAACTGGAGACTGATTAATTGATAGTTAATTGATCCAGAGTGTCACAAACAGTGGTCATATAGAGCTAGGAGTCCCCTTAATCGTGCCACACATTAAATCCTTCGTTGTCATCAGCCCTGCTTGGCTTTTTTGTTTCCAGTGTAAGAAATGACAGTAGACAGACAAAACTCAAATGAGTAATATTTTTTAAGTCTCATTTAGAGATGGCTTTCTACTCTCCCCACTAGTCATTGCTGTTTGTTGTCTACCAATGTCTAAAGACTCTTGTTTTAATTGCTCTGGTCCTTTTGAATCTATGTGCAAATCGACAAATATCAAGCGGATTGCTCTGAAGGACATGGTCCAGGGACATATGGACCAGTGCTAGTGTTGTTCAGCATGAGTCAGACATGGGCAGAGAAGAACCACCCTTCAGGCACCAGTCACAAACATCGTATGGTATATCTACTCATCACCCTTGGTATGGGGTCACTTTCAATCTTCCCAGTGGAATTAAAGCTACATACCGGCTTCTACTCTGGACAACCCACTATACATTTACGTTTAGAGACAACTGTCTGCCTCTGAATTCCCCAAGCACAGAAGATGCCTAGAGTATTTTCTTCCTCTTGCTGACAAGGAAATCAAAACTCTGAAAGTTTCATTGTGCACAGCTATACTACTGAGTGCCCCTTTATTCCTACTCCATTCCTAATCATTTCATTACACTAAACCATATTTCTTATCAATATCATAATAATACCTCTAAATATTTTCGAGTCCAAAATTTTTTCAAGTCTATAAATACTCTATTGTAGAGTTTTAAAACTCTCTCTATATTTTCAATGATATAATTGAGCCTCAAAATATTTTTTTAAAATGTCACAAATAAGCTTTTCAAAGTTTAGGGCCATGGTGGTATACACTTTTCATCCCAGCACTTGCAAGGCAGAGGCAGGAAGATCTCTGTGAGTTCCAGACTACCGTGGTCTGCAGAGCAAGTCCAGGACAGAGAAACCCTGTCTGTAAAATATAAATAAATAAATAAATAAATAAATAAATAAATAAATAAATAAATAAGCTTTTCAAAAAAATAATAATTATACAAATAGTCTCTGCCCTGCTCTGAATATGATGTTCCTAAAGTATAGCTATTTTTTTTTATTACATGCTCATTTTGCTTAAACATTTTGTGGAGATTTCAAATCTGATTGCTCAATAGAACTGAAAAAATAGTCTGAGACATCAAGCTAAAGATTAGGGATCTAGATTCAGCATGCGCTGAGAAACTATCTTGCTCTCCTCTCCCTGCTGATCAGGGATGTTCCAGTTTTCTACGATCTTGCATTCCCTGACTCTTTCCTTTCACCATCTGTGATGCCTGCATGCCCTGGTATGCTGCGGGTTCATAGAGGCTCACTTAAAAATAGTATCATTAAAGACGTGGCTCCTTCCCCTTCATGCAAATTGGCATTCAGAAAGCACAGTAGACAATAGTATCTTTTGTGGCAGAGGGCAAGCAGAGAAATAAGCAACATGAGTGGTAAACCAGTAATAAGAGAAGAACCTGAACTTAGAAAAGGAGGCAACGGTTAAGGAATAACTTAGTAGTTCTAAGGCTCATAAACGAGTACAAGCATCACACTTTCATGCCTACATATCCCATTTCACTGGAAATCACTCCCAAAATACTTGAATGTAAAGTGTGCTACAACAGTACCATTCTTTCATAGTATAGAAGTGCCCAATTCTACAGGAATATTTGTAAAATTGAATTCATTCTGGAGGACAGCTTCAGTCAACATGCCTGCTTGCTTTGCCAGTGGACAGTCACTATGTCCACAGCATAGCCCCCTGCATAATGCAGTAATAACCTACATCCTGCAGACTCAACATCAACCCTAGGTATTTTAGGGACATCTGAGCATCATAAACAATTCTGTGAACACAACACAAATCACAACGTCAACAGAGTGCCTCTGCCTGGGCCTGAATCTGAGCAAGCCTGTCTGTAGCAAAAGTTATAGATATCCAATACTGGTATTTCTTTTAATGCTCTTGTATGTTGGGGGTTCTGACCATTTGGAAAATCACAATTGTCTCTAAATGTAAATTTGCCAATGGCATACTCTTATGAATAGGAATCCTACACTCGACTTAGCCAAAGGGTCAGGATGTGATATGAAATCTATATATAGCATCCTGTAAAGGACACATCAGGTGCAATCTAATGTGACCATCAAATCTAAGTAGTGCAGGGCTGTCAAACATTGTGAGAATGATAAGACAAACCATTGGGGTTTAATGAACTGATGGCATTTTTATGAGCTATATAACCTTACACGGATCCTTTAACCTTCCTGAGTCTTAATTTCAAGGTCCTTGAAAAGAACACGAGGATTTACCACAGAGGGTTGCTAGGAGAATACAATTTGGTAATGTCTTTACTGTAGTGACAGTCACAGTATATCCTTAGAGAGCAAAAATTCCTTCCCTTGCTAATTGGATCTCTGAGTGCTGCATGAATATTGATAAGCAGGATGACATATGGAGAAAAAGTCCAAATGCCTTGGCTTGTTTGGCAAGCCCCCACCTCCACTCCATGTTCTGACTTCCACCAGCAGTCTGGCTTCATCTTCTCTTCCTACCATTGTGTAACTCCAATTCTAAATCCTTGAGTCTGCAATGCTAGTCTATTTCTGGTAGGGATATGTTATATTGTCCTGGAGTATAGAAATAGAGAAGGAACTTGCAATGCCGTTGGAGGAGAATAATATGGACAGCTAGCTCAAAAACCTAGACTACCATCCCAGCTCCGGCACTTGCTAGATCCATGAGAGTGGTAAGCTATTCAACTTCCTTAAACCTTGGTTTCCTGAACTGTCAAGTGTAGATGAAACCTATATTGCTGGGGTTGGGGATTTGGCTCAGTGGTAGAGCGCTTGCCTAGCAACCGCAAGGCCCTGGGTTCGGTCCCCAGCTCTGAAAAAAAAAAAAATAGCATAGCTTTAGCATAAAGAGAAGATAAGACCTGCATTGCAGTGTCCTTATAAGCAAACAATGCACTATTGCAAGTAGGGTGCCAAGCACAACACAGGACTGCCTGCAACCATTGAATATGTAGTAGCACAAATAAGACTATGAATGCCTCTACTTATGAACCACGAAATTATTATCATTATTATTCTGAAGAGCAATGGGATGTGGCAATTTGTTTGCGGTGTAATGCTGAATTCACTACTTCTTAAAATGTCTCTGATTAGTCAAAGGACTTATTTGTACTTAAATTTGCTCACACGGAGAAACATCCCCCCAAGTATAAAAGCAGTCACCTTCTGTGTCTAGGAAACCTGTTCGTTTTAATTAACCTAAAAGGTTTCTAGCAATTCATGTTGATAAAGCACTTTGACACCCTAAGAATAAGAGTCAATTTGAATATGAAGTTCTATTACAACAGCATTTTTACAGTTATTCCTCAAGGAGCTCTTGAGCAATGCAGAGTCTCGAGTTTCTTGCCTCTCATCAGGAGGCTGCCCTGTGCTGCCCACTTAAGGATGAGGTGTCACTTCTTCACAGAAAGAGGAGACAGTGTTAGACATTTTAATAAAACAGTTAAAATTAAGTGGAGATAGAAATTTTACCTTAAAATATCAGCTAAATGATGGTTTCTTCAAATCTACAAATCACATTTGGGTACATTTCTAAGAATTATCAGAAAATAAAAGACCAGAGAGAAATAATAAAGTATTCAATTTTTTTTCTGAACCATTGATGACAGGAGAAAAAAACTACATGAATTGAACTCCATTCTGAGTACAACATGACCAAATGAGGATCAATAGTCTAGGAGCAGAGTCAGAAGAAGAGAGCTATTTACTGAGAATGTCTATCAGGAATAGGGTTCACCAGATAAACAGACCTAGCAGACTTCTTGATGAATGCAGGTTATGGAGAACAGAGATAACTGAGAGAAGACAAAAGATGAAAAGCCAGATCTCAAGGGTAAGGCTTTCAGATCATATCCAGCCTGGGTCCTTTGGGTCCTGTGTCTGGGATGCATTAGGTTATCAGCAGCAAGGACTTACCTTCCACCTCTCTTGGGTAAGCAAGAGTAACAGCAATCGACTATAAAGTCTGAGGTGTCCTTCAAATTCAAAGCAGGGCTTATTATGCTTGGAGTTGGGGCTATTTTAGATATTCTATGACTATTAGGGAGAACATGGGAGTCAAGTTGTACAAATATATACAGTCAAAGTAAAAGAAGCCATGAATTTGAGAGAGCAAGGGAGGCATGTGGGAGAACAGAGGAAAGGGAAATTATATAATTGTATTTTAATTATTAAAATAAATTATATTCAGAGTGCTAAACTAGAGCTTGGGTCATTTTAATAAAACTGTATTTTATTAGGGACAATACTCAAGGGCCAGGAGGAAAATTCCAGATTTTACTGTAGCTTAGCCAAGGAAATAAATTTGGTAGCTCCACAAACTCACAAAATAAATTTGTATATAATTTATACACAAAGTAAAGTCCTAGTGTATTGAAATGTTTCTATGGTCTTGGCTACCATGATGAGCTTCACAGCTCCTCCTTCTCACTCCTATCTTCTCACCATACCAACCCCTTCCTCAACACCAATCCTCCTGCTTCCTACACTAAAAATAAAGCAAGCATTGGAGAAAGACTGCAAGCCTTAAGTGACTAAAATATTTCATTCATAAATCTTTCTGAGTTCAAGTCTTTATCTCCACAGGATTACCTATATCTCATGGTCTAAGTATCCATTTTATTGGCAATAAATCAGATATCAGAGAGGGTCAGTTATTAATATTAACATACCCACAATTGGTTACCATTAGTGAAAAAAATAAATGTTTCTAAACCATAGTACAATAGCTGCCAGTATTGATGACTGTATACTTGAGTCTAGACTGTTTAAAACATTACAGATCACAAGTAGAAGGATTGACACTAATCGGGCTCAAGGACGTCTAGCATTGTTCTGTTGAAATTAACTTCCAGTGTGACTGGGTGAGCTCCTACCAGGCTTACCTTCCAGTGCAAATAGTAAATGACTCAAAACACTCTTTTGAAGGCAAAGCAGTATAGCTGAGAGCAGACAAGTTCTCAGGGAGCACTAACTTTTCAGACTCAGAGAAATAATAGAGTAAGTTACTGTCTGTGTGGGTTTATCACAAGGCTGGGGACAGTTGCTGGAAAAGACAAAATCTCAAACACTAGAGGGAAGAGTTCAGGGCAATTTCAAAGTGAAGGGGAAACATTAAAAAAGACTCCAAAAAGAGAGAGGACATGTTCTTTGTACAAATTCTAAGTACATCTCTTGAATCCAGAACATGTGTAGGGGGGCAAATTCCAATTACATGGCCTAAAGATGAATGATTAGAACTCAGTAGAATCCTGGGACAGGATCTGCTGAGAGGATCTGTTAGGAGATAGCATCCCAATAGCATAGGGAAGGAGCGAGGTTGAAGATGTTGAAGGATGGATTGAAGTAGGTGGATACAAAGTGAAGGTGATAGAATGCTTAAACCCATGGGCTAGAAAACCCTTGCCATATATTCACTAGAATACATCCACCTATTATGACAAATGTTCCCAAGAGTTTAGTGACTTCATGATTCATGCAAGGAAGTTTCATTGCTTGTGCAAGAGACAAACAGAGATTATTGTACAGCCAGCAGTCTTTGACTTCAACTCCATTAATTGTCCACTACAACAAAGGTCAGAAGTAGTACCAGTGAGCAACCACAATAAACTCTATCTCTAATTAAATGAGAAAAATAAAATGGTCTCAAAGCATGATACTCACGAAATCTAGAATACAATTCAAAATTGCTCAACATGAGAAGAATTTGACCCTGTAAAAAGTGTCAATGCAAAATGAGACGACATACAACAGCATTTAATCGCATAATGAAAAATATACTCCTAATAAATTCACAATAAATAAAAATGAGCTATACAGTCTTGGTATTCCTCAATATCAAAATGGAAATAAGTAAAAATATTTTTTTAAAAATTATATGATATAATTTTTTTAAATGTTAGATTCTTCTGGACATGAACCAACTACTTGGAGCAAATAAAATGATTCATTTATAGTTATTAAAAATTAGTAAGTATCGTCTACACATCTTTTAAGCATTGTGCTAATTGCAGGAACATAGCTCAAATAAATCACTGGTTTGTTCTTCATTCAACTTCAATTGTAATTGTCTAGGTAATAAAATGCAATTATATTATATACTTGACAATGAAGACATTTTATTGAAATCTTTTCATGCTTGATTTCTTATTTCCTTTCTTCATATATTTCCAAAAGAGTGGAAATTTCCTTTATAATTCTAATTTATTGACAGTGATATTAAGAAGTTGCTTCTTGATATAAAACATGTATCTGTCACAAAATTGCTGCTATTTATCATCCCACACATGTTGAACACTTATAATGTTCTGTCCTACATACCAAGATTACACAAATGAGAATATTTATACCTTGTAGAATTCAGGGCTGAATACATGAGAAAGTCAAGAATACCATTATATAACATGGGAAAATGGCAAGTGAAGTTAAGGGAGCAGGCTAGGCTATGTTCTCTCTGCAGTAGGTCAGAAAGTGCAGGCAACATATGAGAGATGTCATGAAGAATAGACTAGAACTCCAGTCTGTGAATGGGGTGTAATATGAGAGGCCAGTAGAGCAACAACAGAGCTAACAGAGCTCTGCACATTTATCACACATGCATGGGGCTTCTACTGTACAAGAGCACCCTCCTCCATCTTTAAACATAGAATGAGTCAGACAAACTTCCAGCCCTCAAAGGTCCCTGTCCAATGACACAAAGTAATACCATTGCACACTGTGTTAGGTATTTTTACTACATTTGCATGCACATATATCATTGTATCTTGCCCATGTTTCACTTATGTAATTTTACCTGCAAAATACAGCACACACACACACACACACACACACACACATCACACACACATCACACACACATCACACACTACCCTCCCTTCCCGCTAAGGAAACAAGTAGGACACAGGATAATGGGAGTGAGGAGTTGGGGAGAACAGGGAATTTTAGAGAAAAGGTCAGGAAGAACTAATTCATTGAAGAGGTATTTGAGTAGAAAATAGAATCAATAAGAATGGGTCCTTCTGTCACCTACAGAGATTGACAGGGAGAAGAAAGAGAAAGCAGCAAAGCCCTAGATTAGCAGGACATTTTTAAAAAAGAACTACTCATAGGGCAAGAATGTCTAGAACCAGCAGACTGAAGGTAACAGGTAGGAAAGGGGGTCTGAGAGGGAAACCAAACCATTTAGACCTTGTAGAGCACAAAGGGGTTTGGCAGGGAATGAAACCTAGTTGTTTCAACTATGGGCCCTGGAAGGTTGTAAGCAAAGATACAACATGGTCTCATTTACATTGTAAGAGATTCCTTTCACTTCTGAATGAATTACAATGTATGTATGAGCAAAGGTAAAGTGGAGGAAACTCACTGAAAGGCTATTTCAACAAAGCAATCAGAGGGTGCTGGTGGCTGGGACCAGGGGGAGTTAGGAAGTAAAATATGCAGAGAGTAGGTTGCTCTGAGGGTTCAGATGAGGAAGGCAAATGGAAGATATTTCTAAATTTCTTGGCCATTGTCATCCAATAAAATTGGAAAAGTGATCAGGGATGAGGTGGGGTGGGGAATCAAGCAGGGAGGGTGGGACATGCTATCATGAGGTGATGCTAGACCCTGAAGCAAAAAGACACTGTACATACAGGTCTAAAGGTAAGGGTCAAAAGTGGAATAAAGAGTAGGATCTATATATGCATCTATAGAAATGTCCAAACACTCAATGCCCAGAAGTGTGGCCTAGAGAACAAGAGTCAATGGGAAAGAAATGTAAGGTCTTGTCCTTGGAGCAGAGAACAGAAGAGCCATATGCATTTAAGGCAAAAAGAATCATGTAGATAGTATAGAGCTTAATGGGAAGGGGTGATGGGAAACCAGTGTGAGAGCAGTCAACACGTTTTCCATACATGTGTGAAATTGTTGGTGAACAAATTTAATTTTTTTCATTAAAAAGAATCCTGGCATATTGCTCAAAACCATTAATTAATTAGTTAAAATTAATAAATTAATTATTGATGTGACAGTTGCATATGATATGTAATACTTACAGTTCTGTATTGGTGAGAAACAGGAAAAGCAGGAGATAAGGCTTGAGAAGAACCTGGAAGATTCTTTTAACCCTGCCAACAGCTATCACCAACTCGGTCTTATTCATATGAGCTGTTCAATGTTTGAACATTTTCTCCCGTGAAGAAGAATGCTGTACAAGCTATGATAGGCTTTGTGAAAGACCATCTTTTGAGTCTAAGATCCACAGCTTCCTTCCTTTTAGACTATGTCTAAGTTGGTGCTAGAGGGAATGAACAAGCCCTCTCCAGTTGCTCATACAGTGCTCGGTATTGAAAGCTGGGCTTCTCTGGCTGCATTTCACTCCCGTTTCTTTTCTGTTCATGGTATAATTTCTTGCCCTGCAATTACCATGGTAACTTTGTGGATAGGGAGAGGTAGGCCACTCTCCAAACAGGTTGACAGTGACAGATGTTACTTCTGTTCATAATTGGTACCTGAACAAATGCCTGGGTCATCACATTAGCATGGCTCAGGACATCACTCCCCAGGCCATTAGCCCCCAAGGAAACAGATCGCAATTAATGTCGATGGAAATTGCATTGTTTCCTGCCCAGTTGAAGCCTCCATTTATTCATGGGGAAGTTTATAAGGCACAGGCTCTAGTAAACACACACTTTAAAATGTTGGCCAAGGTCCCAGCACAATGACAGTGTTTTTCCAAGTTATAGATCCCTTGCACAAATTACCTAATATCATCTCACAGTGAGCCAACATGTTTGGTATAAAGGGAGATCACAGTGCATTGAGCAATGACCGAACACTGAGGGTTAAATAGCTAATCATGTAGAACCCTGAGTCCCAAATCCTATGCTCAATATAAAAAAAAATTAAAACCTACATATCCCAAATCCACAAAACACAACCAACAAACAGGTTATGGATGAAGAGACAGGTCTCAGAAGATAAAGGACAGATGACCAAAAACATACAAAATACTGTTCAACTTCACGAGTCAAAGGAAGGGAAAACAAAGCTAGATTAAGATTCCATTTTACCCTAGTCAAAGTGACAACCATCAGGAAAACAGTGCCCATATCTACAGCTGCGGCACTAGTCAGACTCGGTAGGTTGTGTATGTACATGGACATACAGTTAGTAAGATTTGTTGAAAGGGGATTAGGAGGTGTTAGAGAATTGTAGAGTGTATTTAATAATCCAGATATATTTTATATATTTATAACATTTTCAAAGGAGAAATAAAGACATATAAAAGAAAAAAGAAAAGGAAAGTAAAAAAAAAAGGAAAGAAACAATAAATACTTCTGAGAATGGAATGCAGAGAAAGAAAATATTTATGCACTGCTGTCAGGGATGTAAACTGGTCTAACCATTATGGAAATCAGTGGGCAAGTTCTTCAACAAACTAAAAATAAAATTACCATGTGAAGCAATGATTCCATTGCTGATATGACCTAGGATGCTACTTGAAACTACCACAGAGACATTTGCACATTCCATTCATTGCAGTCCTATTCACAGAGCCAGGTCATGGAATTGATCTAGATGCCAACAACAGGTAAAATGATAAAGAGAATTATAGAAATTGGAGTACTAGTTAGCCACCAAAATAGTGAAATTATGCTCTGGAGAAAAAAATCTAGAACTGGAGGTCACCATAGTAATAGAAATATATCAGAGATTCAGAATGATAAATATCTATTTTTCTTTCATATGTAAATCCCATAGTGTAAATAAATACATAAAGACACAAGTATGTGCAGACACCTGACATAGAAGCAGGAGCAGACCCTGGAAGAAAAGATTCTAGTGAGGAGGAGAAAAGAGCAGGTCAGGAAGGAGAGAGAAGGGAGAAGAAAGAATGGAGATAGACAAGATAGAATAGGGTCCATAACAATAATTTCTAAATTCTCTCACAGCCAAGTGACTTAATGGCCTATGTTGAATCACAAGCAAGCTTATCTCCCTGCATGGGAAGTACATTACATACTAACCCACATAGGATCACAGGAGGTAGCATGCTAGAATAATCAAAGGATCCTTGGCTTTTGTGAATGATGATGTCCCTTAATAACAAAAAATAATAATTATAACCAAAGGGTAGAGAATTTTCAGTTTGAGTCTAGATGTTCTTCTGTGGTGCTTCACAGCTAGTCTCAAATGCAATCCTAGGTATGCTGTGGTACGCCTCACATGGCAAATGAAGAAACAGGACCTCAGAAAGTAAGACTGTTTATCATCAAACTAAGTTAAAATGGCTGGGCTTTGAACTCAGTTTTTCTTGACTCTGGCCATCCAACCATTTTGATCACTCCAAGTGCAACTTCAAGTTGTAGGTTACATGATTGAGTCAGTCCTTGAGATACAGAACAATGATGCTTCCCAACAGTGCAGAAGGATAGTGAGAAAAAACCTGAAGATATGAGCATCACTGAGAAGACAAATGGAAACAGACTTAGGATGGAGAATCAGAAGATGTTCCTGATAAACTCAATATTCCTACCACAATCACCTGGGAAGTAACACACACACACACACACACACACACACACACACACACACACACACACACACAAATGGGGGGGGGATTATGGTGTGTCTATTCCTCTTTTGACCTAGGTATTCCTTCTAAAATTCTCTGTAGTGCTAGCTTAATCATCACAAATTCCTTTAATCTGTGTTTAACCTTTATCTCCCCATCCATTTAATAGTTTTTCTGGGTATAATAGGAAATTGGATTCAACAATGTGGTCTTTCAGAATTTAGAATATTATTTTCAGGAAAAGGAAAGTCAGTTTTCTTTGGGGATGCAGCCACTGAGAGGCTACCCATGTTTGAATAGACGGTCCTACAGCTAGCAATAAGTGGATTCAATGGGTTTTATAGTGTATTAGTTTGGAAGGGGGAAAAGTGGAGGAATTGAAGAAGGTGATTAAGAAGAATATTTGATCAGAATATATTATATGTTTTTATGAAATTTTTAGGCAATAAAAATTTCAAATGTGTATATATAAATATACATCTATGTAAACACTGACACAGATATATTACAGTTTTTTAAACCAGTTAATACATAAGCTGTTAGGCTGTAGAGAAAGAATATAAAAGTTCATTCGGGGCTATCCTTTACTAAGTATCTTCCAGGTGGCAGACAGTAATTATTTTACTTCTCCGAAATTCATTTTAACACACACAAAATTTCTCTTTCAATTTAACACACACAAAAAAAGGAGAGATCTTAAGATGTTGCATGACTTCTGGAGGGAGTATGAATAGAGGACTAGAATCAAGATTTTCCTAGTATAGTGACATCAGCTTAGAAATAGTTATTACCTGGTAACTGGAAAGTTCATTAAAGGCCTTCCATGGGTACCAATGTATGAGACACTTGAGTTTCATGTAAGATTATATAGGATCTGAATATAACATATACACTTCCCCTTGAATATTTTAAAACATCTCTGTATTGCTTATAGCATGCGGTACACTGTAAATACTGTTTGCTTTTGTTATAGCATAATATTTGAGACAATAAAAATCTAAGCATGTTTATACACTTTCTTGTGTATTTGTCACCTAATTAGTTAAATCAATAAATTAAGAAACTGGGAAAATAGAGGTCTAATGATAATTTAACAATAAGAAACCCTTGACTGAATATGATAGTTCATAGCTACCTTCTCAGCACCTTGGATCTTACCTCAAAGAGAAGAAAATGAAGAAGGAAAACAGGAGAATGAAGGGAGGGGAGAAAGAGAAGGAGAAGGAGGAGGAGGAAGGTGGTGAGGAATGGGAAGAGGACGGAGGAGCAGGAGAGAGTAGTTGATCGTCTTTTTATTATCACAATGCATTTATATAACTCTGTTTGTTTAGCTTTTTTCTCAGTGCATATTTATCGAGTACTTAGACTTTGCCAAACACAATAGAGCATCCTTTTAAGTAGATGCTATTTACCATCTATGATCCACTGTCGATATATTTAAAGTGCCAAGTCGCTGGATATATGTAACTGATTTAAGTGCTATCTTTCCAGTTCTAAAATAGTTATTTTTCCACCCTATTATCTCGAGCTAGTCCCTGTCACTAAACACAAAGCGTAATAAAACAATGAGGAGAGACAGACAGAAACATAAAAACAATCAAAGATTCTGGAGAGTAGCCAGCACATTATGCCAGGCGCTCTACAGCAAGCGGAATGTAAAAAGTAACAGATCTTCAATTCGACAAGTCCCCAGGGTAATGAATTCCAAGCACAAAATACTGCATCAAAAAGCCTCGCTGTGCTGGGAGTCCCCGTTCCCAGGGGGAGAAGCTGGTGTACTCTGCCTGGGTCTATAATTCAGTAAGACATAAACAGCAATGGAGTTTGGGAAATACACTGATTTTAATGCAGTACACTGACCAGTCTGAGAGGATTATATAGTGTTTCTCAGGAAGGATGGGCTAAGTCACCTTGTCCCTAGTTAAGAGGACTCCTGGTACTATTTGTATCCCATTATGTTAGTGGATTACAGACCACTGCAGCTTTCCCTGCTGAGGACTCAGGGCTCACACAATGACTTGAATTAAACAGCAGGTAAGGGCCCCATGAGGTCCTATCTCCGGCCAGAGCAGTGTATGGAATCCTGTGTGGTGACATGATATGGCCCATTATCTACGCTAATGCCAAGCAGTAATAGCTTCATATTTCATCACATCTTGGTGAAGGAGATTTTTGTCAAACATCAAAAATAGAATGGGAAACTAATGTCCCAGAAATAAGTGATTGAAAAAGAAATTGAAATCTTGTCCATCCAATTCTAATGCCCCTTTTCTTTTATGGTTCCAAATAACTTCTCTGAAAAGGAGGCACAAAACAGGAACTCGGTGCCTTTGCTCAGTATTAAACATATTATGCTTAGGTATCTCAGCCTTAAACTATGAGAGACAAAGACAGAAAATAAAAAAGCTAAGGAAGAAAGACAATATGTAGTCCTGTGAAATCTTATATCAAACCTGGAAGCCAGCAGTCACAAATAGAATTGCTAATTAGGCATTCCAGGGCATGTTTTACTTCCATAATTATCATTAATTAATTACTTAATTCAGCTAGTATTTAGTAAACACTGCTCAAGAAACTGAGGGGAGGAGGATAGAGACAGTGCCAGGAATACGCATACACGGGGCCTAATGGCCTTTTGCTGGAAGACACGACAAAACCGAAAAATATACATTGCACATAATATTCAAGTCCTAAGTAGAAAGCAGAGGTACGAATCAGACACAGAGCTGAAGATGCAGCTCTCATTGTTATTAGCCAGAGAACACATGTGACGGCAGTCTTCGAAACTTAAATTATCCATCTTCACACCTAAGGAGAAAGGGTTTCTTTCTGTGTTTGGTAAGCTGAACCAAGGTCTCCAGGTATGTAGGTGATCCAAGATAAAAATGAAAAAGGGGGAGCAATGTGAATAAGTGAGGACGACCCCGGGACAGACCAAACCCACATGCCACTGTATACCTGTGTTCAGCGCCGGCGTCCAAAAGAACCGCTAAAGGGGATGCTAAAGGTGACGAAGCCAAGGTGAAGGACGAGCCACAGAGAAGATCTGCAAAGTGATCTCCTAAACCTGCTCCTCCAAAGCCAGAGCCCAAGCTAAAAGGCCCCTGCAGAGAAGGTGCCCGAGGGGAAGAAGGGGAAAGCCCGATGCCGGTAAGGATGCGAATAATCCTGCAGAAAACGGAGACTCCAAAACAGACCAAGCACAGAAAGCCGAAGATGCTGGAGATGCCAGTTGACCTGTGTGCATTTTTGATAACTGTGTACTTCTGGTGACTGTACAGTTTGAAATACTATTTTTGTCAAGTTTTATAAAATTGCAGAATTTTGTTTTACTTTTTTAAAAAACTATATTGTTAACACACAGAATACTTCATTTGTTGGGTGGAAAGAATCATGTGTCACTAATAAAATATCACCCAAGTTGGATTGAGAAGACAGAAAACCTCTTTCCTTGATAATTTTAAAAAGTTCCTGTTGGCTTCCAGGAAAGACCTCCTGGCCACCAAAGCAAAAAATAAAATAAAATAAAATAAAAAACAAAAAGGCCTTGTGGTCTGGGGAAACTCTAAATTCATTTTTATATCCTGTCCCCCTGTACCATCAGCATAGACTTAATTCCCTTAAAATCAGAGACCGGTTGTAACCTGACCCCCAAAATTGGTTTTCTAGTCTAATGGGCGATGTGGACTTTGCAGTGACTTCCTCAAGTGTTCTCAGAAGATCGCTGGTTCCTTTTATAAAAGATTGTGAATCTTCAGATTGATAATTCTACCACATTCAGTTCCTGAAAGTCAGGGTCGGCTTGTGAAAAGTTGTCAAACAGCATCCTTCCTGTGAAATGTCAGCCCTCAGTCGAAGCAACTTTCCCCTTTTCGAAGCATTGAATGAAGACTTCATAGAGTTTTACAGTGGATTTCTGATTTTGGTAGTCTATACAATAAGGGAATTTGGAAGTTCTTGGATATTGTTGATTGCAAGTGTCCTGCCTGAAATACCATGATTGTTTATGAAAAGTATCTTCAATAAAGCTGGTTACAGTTTTAAAAAAAATGAGAAAGCAGAAAAGCGGCTCTATGGACTACTTTTTGTTTGCTGTGATAAACAATGTCATCCAAGTCAACTTGGGGAAGAACGAAATTATCTCATCTTGCACCCTCGGTTACAAGTTTACCACTGAGAGAAGTCCGGGTAGGAACTCAAGGCAGGAACTTGGAGATGGAAACTGAAACAAAGACTTTGTTTACTGTCAGGCTCACACAAAACTAACTTTCTTATATAGTCCTAACCTACCTATCTAAGGTTGGTACAGCCCACCTGTCTACCCCACTCATCAAATAACAGTCAAGAGAATGCCCCACAGACAACCTGACAAAAGAATCTGATGGCAACAATTCTTGAACTGAGAGTTCCCTCTTCCCAAGTGTGTCAGGCTGACCACCAATGTGAACCGTCACCGCTACAAATAACAGACCAGAGTGAGGGAAGGGAGGCCTGAAATGCATTGAAAAATGTAAAGGATAGATGTCAAGATAGATTTATTTTAATAAGCTTCTGAATTATCTGGACTGGGTTGTTTAGTTTCAGACATGGGACAAGTAACTGAGGTACATATTTTACATACAAAAGCCAACCTGGCTTCCAGTTTCTCTCAGTATCCTTCAGTCCCTACCTGACATTTGAATGCACATGCTCCCTTCTCTCTTTCTCTCTCTTTCTCCACTACCCTTTCCCCATGGCTTCCCTGACCTTGGTCCTTAGGGCCAGTGAACTTATCCACCCAAGTGCAACTTCCCAATAAACCTGCCTTTCATAGAATCTAATCTTGCTTAAATGGGCTCATTTCACAGATGTTAGAGAAAGAACCTGTCACGGGTCATAGGGTATCTGGGTATGTCATCAAATGTACATTGTCAATGTTTCTCTTAAGCCATTTCTGAAGAAGTTACCATTTCAGTTTGATAGACTTTGACTTGAGTTCACTAATGTGGGTGGGAATAATCTAATCAGTTAAAGAGCAGAATAGAACTGAAGACCAATTCTTCCCAAAGTAAGGATGATCCACTCCTTTCTGACTTTCAACCTGGGATGTTGGTTACTCCAGATTCATATTCAGCCTGAAGCATTGATCCTTCCAGATACCGTGGCTGTCAGCCTTTGTACTGTAGAGACACTGCCTTTATGTTCTATTTGTGATTCCGTAGTAACATGGAACTTTTCACTCATTCTCTAGATGAGCACCATCTTGGTAAAATCTCTGCTAAGACTGTGATACTTTTTAATTCAGTTATTTATCAATGTTGTTATTCTGAAAGAATTCTAGACATATTTTGGATACTAGTCACTTGATAAATGTGTCACTTCAAATATTTCCTCCATGTTTGTGGTTATCTTTCTATTGTTTTTATAGTGTTAAGTAAGTGCCTTTGGTTGAACCTGAGTTTCTAATTTTAGTCAACGTTAGCTTATTAGATCTTTCTCTGTTAGTATCAAACTAAATGTCTTATGTAGATACAAGGTCATCCCAATTTTCTTCCCTTATTTTCTTAAAGTTTTACTTCTGTTCATATAATGTTTAAGCATATGATCCATTTTGAGTTCATTTTTATGAGCATGTAAGCTCTGTGTTCTGGCTTCATCTCTACATCTATGATGACAAAAGCAAGGGGCTAAATGATTTCTTGGTCTTCCAAATTCCAACTACAGGTTATGATTATGGGCAAGTCAAGGCACACCTTTAAGCAGCTGGTTGTATTATATATTCACATACAGTCAAGAGTAAATGAAAATGTATACATATATATTACTACTCAAATCTCTTTTCTACTCCAATTCGGAATGCAAACTCATGGGGTGATACTCCTCACAGGGGGCTGGGCCTTCCCACTTCAATTAATATCACCGAGACAATCACTCACAAACATATACACTGGTCAACGTGACCTAGACAATCTTGCAATAAAACTCTCTTCCTAGGTGACTATAGATTGGGTCAGGTTTACAGAAGCGCTCAGGATAGTCTATTTCTAGTTTCATACTTTGCTTGTTTGTGTTTGTCCAATTGTTGGAGGACCATTTGTAATTGACTATCCTTCCTGCATTGTGTTACCTTTGCTCTTATGTCAGGTATTAATTAACTATACCATGTATGACTTACATTTGTTATCTCAATTCTATGACATTAATCAATTTGTCTATTCTTTACCCATCATAATCATATAATAATCATTAAGTTTTTTTTAATCTGTCCTGAAATCTGTTCCTGTCAATCCTCCAACTTTCATATTTTGTTGATTATACTAGGTTATTTGTCTCTCCATATAGACTTCAGGATGTGCTTGTAAATATTCACTAATCAGATTGCTGATTTATTGCAATGTATTAAGTCAATGTGTTGAAGTAGTATTATATTAACAATATTGATCCTCTTGCCTGTGAATATGTAATAATTCTCCATTAACTATTTATTTGATTTCACCTGTGTTTGCAATGTTTTTATCTTGAACATATATATATATATATACATACATGTATATATATACACACATATATGTATGTGTATGTATTTGATTTTGAAATGTGATAATATAATGCTATTGTATAGCTTATTTTCAGTTCTATTTGTTCATTACTAGTATGTAGGAAAGAAAATGATCTTCATGTATACATCTTATATGTTTCAACTCTGTTGTACAATACTGTATCCTAAAAGATTACTTCTGGGTATAATATGCCACAGGTACTTGTTGATAGCAAAAATGGGTATAGGAAGGTCTGTTTGTAAGATTTCTTCGCAATTCTGGAGATAAATCATGGTAGCTTACCCTAAAATGGGAAGTAACTGGATGAAATGATAGTAGAGAAATAGACATGAATTAGAATTTTATGAAATTTTTATGGAGCATTTGACAGAATCTAGTGATTCAAAGTAAAATATGAAGAAGAGAAAAAGGTGATATATGGGCATTGAAATGTGAGAACAGGACAGTTAAGGGCCTTGAGAGGTAGACAACATTAACAACGGTAGTTGCTCCCTTGCCAAATCCCCAATAAGTATCTTCATGCCCAGGCTCCTGACTCTTCAAAACATCATTCTCCTTTCTAATACTCTGGGAGGGAGGCATCAGTCATGTCTCTACTTTAAAGAAGAAAGAATAAAGACTCAAGCAGCCACAATATTCAACACTATATCCTATAAAAGCAATACCAGTAAGATTCAAATGTACATGTGTTTAAAATAAGCTAAAATAGAAGCAAAGCCCAAGTTGAATCTCACTTAGAAGAGGGAATAAAATAGTCATAGGAGGCAGAGCAAGGGAGGGACCTGGGTGGGAGACAGGATGGGAAGAGGAATGGGGGGATCAGGATCAGGTGTTGGGGGACAAGAGAGATGGCCAAATAAATGATGATGAGAATGAATGGAAATCTGCAACTGGTGGTGGTGGAGAAAGGGGGCATCTTGAGGATGTGCCAGAGACCTAGGATAGGGTAGGTGCCCAAGAATCAATGGGGGTGACCTGAGCTGTGATTCACAGTATTGGAGATATGGAACCTGAAGAGGCCAACCTCCATGGCCAGGCAGGAACCCCAGTGGAGATATGTAGACACCAACCCATCCATAAAAACTTCCCGCCCCAAATCTGTCCTGTCTACAAGAAATACAGGAATAGAGAATGGAACAGAGACTGAGGGGATGGCCAATCAGTAACTAGAGACCCATCCCAAGCATCAATCCTCGACACTATTAATGATACTCTGTTATACTTTCAGACAGGAGTCTAGCAAGGCTGTCCTCTGAGAGTCTCCACACAGCAGATGACTCAGATGAATGCAGAGACCACAGCCAAACAGTGGATAGAGCTTGAGGATTCATATGGAAGAGTGGGAGAAAGGACTGCCCTGAAGGGGATAAGAACTCCACCAGAGTCAACTATCCTGGATCCTTGGGGCTCTGGAGACTGAACCACCAACCGAAGAGAATGGGCAGGACCTAGCCCATCCCATCCCCCACACTTATGTCAAAGATGTGCACCTTGGTCTTCATGTGGGCCCCGAATAACTAGAGCAGGAGCTATCCCAAAAGCTGTTGCTTGTCTGTGGCTTATGTTCTCCTAGCTGGGCTGCCTTGTCTGGCCTCAATGACAAAGGATGTGCCTAGCCTTGCAGAGACTCAGTGTGCGATGGTGGGGGGATATTCATGGGTGACCTCTACCCTCTCAGAGGAGGAGTAGAGGTTTATGGGGAGGGGGTGACCAGTTAGGGGGTCAGCAATCAGAATGTAAAGTAAGTATAAATAAACACATAAAAAATAAACAAACAACAAATAATTTGTGAGGTTAAAGCCATGTCTCAAGACCCTACATTTGCTCACATTACCTATATATCATGTACAATAAACCATAAAACTTAACTTATTTTTATCTCCAGAATATTGAAAAACTCATTTATCTCCATTCCTCAAAGCCCCTAAACTCCATTTTTGTCTCTGGCCTGGGTGATGGTAGCCAGAAGCTGACTATAATCTTTGTCTCTCCTTCAAATGCAGCCTCTATGAACCCGAAGTTCACCTTTCTGAAATGCAATCTAACTCACACTGTCTTATTACATGCTCTCTTGCTCTCCCATGCATCCACAGTGCCTCCTCCCTACCTCCTCTGAGACCACTCTGGTACTGTATAACAGGTGTACTGTGCTGATACCTTAATGGCTTGATCTACCAACCATCAATCCAGCTTCACTGTCAATTATGGTCATAAAGGAGCTAGGGTATTCCCTATTAAATAAACATACAACTATAGTATAAAAAGAAGTGGAACTTTTTAAGTTGAAAATCCCAGGGAAAAAACATTGATTGGCAAAACTTTGGGCTGTATTGAGCATTTCTCATTTGGATGTTACTGAGACTCCAGCTTCAATTTTCATCTTTCCTTTTACAGGTTTCCCCACTGTTCAGAGTTTCTGTAGAAACCATGACAGCTCAACCTTTCTCACATCATGGGCACTGTAGTGGCTATTCCTGGTTGTCAACTTGACTATCTGGAATGAACTACAATCCAGAATTGGAAGGCTCATCTGCGATCTTGATGTTGAGGCTGGGAGATAAAAGTTTCTGACCTAGATTTTGGCATGCAGATCCTGAGGCGTAGTGGTAATGAATTCCAGGAGACTAAGGCAAGGAGATCTCTGAGTTCAAGATCATCTGGGACAAAGCATGTCCCAAACCCAGGCATGGTGGTACACAGATTTAATTTGGGCCATACCTTCTACTGGAGACCTGCATAAGGACATTGGAAGAAGGAAGACTCTCTCTCTTTCCTTTGCCTTCTTGCCTTGTAGGACTGAGCAACTGCTAAATCCTTGGACTTCCATTCATAGCTTCTGCTGACCATTGTGAGGGAGTTGGACTTTAGACTGTAAGTCATCAACAAATCCCCTTACTATGTAGAGAATAGCCATAAGTTGTGTGACTCTAGAGAACCCTGACTAATACAGACACCATGACTCTTTCTCCTTTTCTATTTAGTTCAGTTCACCAACAGATTTGAGCTAAGCCAAGTAGCCCTGTCAGCCCTGAAGGGTGGTGTGAAAATGGCAGGTGAAAGTGGTGTCTCCATTTGTGAGACACTATGTTAAATACTTCCTATGAACTTTCTAACATCCTATTTGTGATGAACTTTGTTTTAATGTCTCCACTGCATAGATAGTGATACTGAGGGTCATAGAGTTTAAGTACCTTGAATTAGCATATGCAATGCTTAGATTCATGGAGGAGCAGTCTGGCTCTCTCGACCACCAACCCCAATGTTCCTAGAGAGAGCCCAGGAACAGTACATGGTTGGCATTTATCTCTTAGAGTGACCATATCCCAGAACCTTCTTGTTGGCCTTCATGATGACCTAGCTTCTGCATATGAAATAAATCTCTATCATCTTTTCAATTCCACATTTATCTAATATCCTTGCAAGGTATTTGTCTTGAGCTACTTCTATTGCTATGAATTAAACACTATGACTAAAAGAAACTTGGGAGAAAAGGGTTTATTTTACTTACATTTCCAGAAAACCCAGTTCTGAGGAAAGGCAGGGCTAGGACTCAAGCAGGAACCTTGACACAGGAACTGAAGGAGAACCATTGAGGGATACTGCTTCCTGGTTTGTTTAACATGGCTTGCTCAGCCTGCTTTCTTACACTATCCAGGACCACCTACCCAAGGATGGCAGCACCTACAATGGGCTTAGCTATTGCTTACCAATCACTAAGAAAATATTATAGCACACACCTTTAATCCCAGAATGTGGGAGGCAGAGACAGGCAGCAGATCTACGAGTTCTGGGCCAGTCTGAGCTCCTGAGACAAGGCCAGACTTGTATACAGAGTAAGTTCCAGGATTGCCAAGGCTACCAAGAGAAACACTGTCTCAACAAAAAATAAAAAAAAAAACAAATAAGAACAATACAGAGACAAGAAAAAGAGTCAGAGACACACACACACAGAGAGGGATGGAGAGAGAGAGAGAGAGAGAGAGAGAGAGAGAGAGAGAGAGAGAGAGAGGAGAGAAGAGAGAGAGAAGAGAGAAGAGAGAAGAATGACCTAGATGTGCTTGTAGTCCAATCTGATGGAAATATTTCTGCTCAGTTTACTCTAGTTTGTGTCAAATTAGCAAAACCCAGGTAGGACAGTATTCATGTTTTTGGTTTTGATTTGGGTATGTGTGTTTGTTTTTTCACAGATATTAAAAATAATAATTACATGAAATTCTTAGGCAAATGGATAGAACTAGAAAATATCATACTGAGTGAGGTAACCCAGTTACAAAAGAACACATACATGCACACTTACTAATAAGTGGATATTAGCCCAAAACCTTGGAATACCCAAGATACCATTCATAAACCACATGAAGCTCAAGAAGAAGGAAGATCAAAGTGTGGATGCGTCAGACCTTCTCAGAAGGGGGAACAAAATACTTATCAGAGGAAATACAGGGACAAAGAGTGGAGCAGGAACTGAAAGAAAGGCCATCCAGAGACTGCCCCACCTGGGGATCGATCCCATATGCAGCCACCAAACCCAGTCACTATTGCTGATGACAAGAAGTATTTGCTGACAGGAGCCTGAGAGGCTCTGCCAGAGTCATATTGATACAGATGAGGATGCTTGCAGCTAACCATCAGACATGGGGACCCCAATGGAGGAGTTAGAGAAAGAACTGAAGGAGCTAAAGGGGTTTGCAATTCCATAGGAAGAACAATATCAACCAACCAGCTCCCCACAAAGCTCCTGGGGACTAAACCACCATCCAAAGAGTACACATGGAGGGACCCATGGCTCCAGCCACATATGTAGGAGAAGATGGCCTTATCAGGCATCAATGAGAGGAGAAGCCCCTGGTCCTATAAAGGCTCATTTCCACAATGTAGGGGAAGGCCAGGGTGTTGAGATGGAAGTGGGTGGGTGGGAAAGAGAGCATCTTCATAGAAGCAGGGAGGGGGGAGAGGAGAGGGTGGAAAGGGAATAACATTTGAAATGTAAATACATAAAATATCCAATTAAAAACTCTAAAGAAAAAGAACTTGTTTTATAATACCAAGAGATATCATTGACATAGTCTTGCATACCCTATGCCACGATGATGTTCCTTTATTTTTTATTCTAAAATTAAAAAGATATTGCTAGGATATAAAAGATATCTGCTAGAGGAATTCTAAAGTATTAGGTCTTCATGGAAGAAAAAGAAGTCACAGTAGCTGCAAACATTAAAGGAACTGCGTGTAGCAGAGATGGACATTGAGGTCCAGAGTGTGCAGTAAAAGAGTAACGGACTACTTGGTCAGCTGAAGTAGAGAAGTAGATCACATGACTGCAAACATCCTCCCGACTGTATAATGACTTCTCCACATTTTTTAAAGACACCACTCCTCCAAAGGGACCGGACAGGTGCTATTCATCATTATGTCCCATTATCCCTAATAATGCCTAAGATCAACAAATGTCACGAAATATTCGATGGGTCCCCATTATTTCTACAAAATTGTCTATCGCCGTGCACCAGCCTTCTTTTGAGATCTACGATGCACAAAGCTCATCATGGGAACCGGTGTTTCTTTGGGATAGTGCTGAGAACTCACTGGCAAATGCTGCTCCTTCACACAGAATCTTATACGTGCTGCGCTGAGCCTAACACCCTCAACATATCCCACGTAGGTTCAAATGAAACAAAACCAGCAATTAAACCACTCCAGCAGAGTCATGATCCTCATTGTGTCAGAGCAGGTGTCCCCGCTCAATAAGCAGACGGGTGAAAAGTCAGCCCATGGAAGGAGCAGAAAACCAGGGAACACTTGTAGGTAAGGGATGGAACCCAGAGACAAGGTCACTTGCTATTCTCCTCTGCTATTCTCTACCCTTTCTGGAGCAATGGAGTGTGGTGGTCCTTGAAAGAGCACTGAACTTAACCACTCACGTTTAGCCCAGTAAACCAAGTGACTTCTTACAAGATATTTAACCTCCATACCCTCTAACTTACTAATCTGTAGAAAACAGAAAACTGTTCTGGTTTTATCACACAAGGTGTAAATTAAATTGATACTGTGGCATCAGCTTTCCACTACTACAGCACATACTTGAAACAAATCCATTTAAAGAAAGGGAATGTTTATTTGCATTGCAGCTTCGGGGGGCTTAGTCTGTAGGTGATGGACCCTCTTATGTGGGAGGGTGGCTGTGGCAGCACATTATATCATGGCAGAAACACATGGCAGGAGAAACTGCCCAATATATGCAGGCCAAAAAAGAGTGCCAGCCTCAGAAAGGCATCCAATAATCCCATTCAAGGCATACCTCAATTGCATCACATCCGCTCGGTGCAGTCCTGTCTACATCTCCTATATTTTGACTCCCAAGACTGTGCGTGTACTTTGGCTGATCCAGAAAGGCAGCTAGTGAATTAAACAGGTAAGAGGGATGGGCATTGGACAAAAATTGTAAGACCCGTGCTCTTAAAATTGAAAGGTTTAATTTTGAATATGTCTTTTTGGCAGACGGCCTAAGTGTTTAAGCCACTGAGCTGGCCAAGGTTCTTCCCAGTGGTCAAGCCTTCAAGCCTAAATCCTGGCACAGGTACAGGAAAGCAGATTATTGGACCACAGCCACGTTTCAGTAAACTATTTTGTTCTCCATCTATCAAATGGAAAACAGCTGTCCTAAATCCGCCCCTTAAATGGTGGCTTTTAAGAGAATTAGAGTTTTAGTGCCTCTGGCAGGGATTATAAAGGACCGTCGAATCTCAGCATCTTCTCGGAAAGAGAGCAGAAGTTTAACTGTTTGACCTCCCTACTGAACAGAGGGAGAAACTGAGGCCAAGCAAACGCTAAAGCTGTCCTGATATTACAAAGTACGTAACTGCCACACCAGATCAGGAGCTCGAGGGAAGCTGCAAGTCTTCTCCCCTTCTATCTCTCTGGACTAAATTAAGGCAGACGGGCATTCTGTAGCCACAGCCTCATATCAAATTCCTATGGGAAAGTGCTGCGTCAGTGCTTTTCTGACTCCACACAGAGAGCACCTCAGAACTGAGAAGGGATAGGAATGAAGGAAGGCCATGGAGCTGCCTGCTATACACGTGTCGGTTACCCTCCTTTATATTCTCCTCTAGGCTGCTGACTCTGACTGTGTAGACTCTGCTTCTCACTGCAGCCCACATCTGGGCATGCAGCAGAAATCAATAAACATGTTGAATAACTCAGGAGATCTTACCCAAATTTGAGGTAACTACTAAGTATTGAGTTACAAAACAGAAAACAAAAGGTCTTATTCCTTAAATCATTTTCTCCGGGCCTGGGCAGATACAAACACAGCACCTGGAAGTCATTTTATGACCTTCGGGAAGTGAAAAAAAAATCCTTGGGATACCTATTTCAATGTAGAAATAAGATTGTTCTTAATCTAGAACACTTCCTTAGTGTCTGCACAAGACCCTGGATTTGATCTCCAACATTGAAAGACATGATTCTAAATATCTATGTATAATTAATATAGGTAAAATAATACATAACATTGAGAAATTATCTGTTATCTCATTTAATCCTCACAATAACTTAATGCTTAAGTACCTACTATTACTTTAATATGCTTTCCACAGATGAGGTGACCTGGTGACAAAGTTTTGCAATTCTAATAGACAATTCCTTCTAAATCTCAGCTCTCCTTATAATAGCTGTAACTACTGTCCTTGTGAATGGGCAAGTACATGTGTATCTGAGCAGATGGATAGATAAACAGATGGGTTAATGAAAGAGACTAGAGCCAATTAAAGGAATGAGTAGAGTGTGGAAAGTTGATCTACAAGCATCAAGCTTAATCCATAATTCACAATCTGGACACCCATGTTTGGCATTCAGTAACACTGATCTTAAGATAGGCCAAGAATGGTGGTTATGTGGGTAGTCTCTCAACTCCCAAACTCCATCTCTACCCCTAGAAGTCATGTGCCTTGTTGAACAGGTTCTTCAAGTCTCAACTTCTATTATAAATGAGAGCTACCCATTGTATACTCTCATGCATTCAAGTCATCAAACTGAATTAAGAACTAATTGTGATCCACAAAGCCAGATAATAATCTCCCTAATCCTTGGTTGTCCTTGAACTAGAGATTCACAATTTTCTAAAAAAGCAAGCGAATGTCTGAAAAGGTTAAGGGGAATTAGGGGAGAGGTTTGTTTTTTGTTTGTTTGTTTTTGTTTGTTTGTCACCTGGAGATTAGAGATTGCAGGTTTGGACAGACTATAGCTTTCTAGTTAATGCTTAAGTTCAATATGGGGAAGGGACTTTCTCCTAGCTTCAGAAAAAAGTTCTTGCCCTCACGTTCCTGAATTGATGAACAACGCTGATGAGCACTGATTCTCTCTTAATCTGCAACGTACAGTTCCACCAATTCCTAATTGTTGGGGATTGGATTTGTGCTTACATGGGAATTCGCATGTCTGCTGTGTGTCCCTGCCAACCGTTGGTTTTTTGACTGGTCAATAAAGAACCAGTAGCCAATGGTTGGACAGGTGGATAGAGGCGGGACTTTGTGAATTCCCGGAGAGGAAACAGGACAGGGCGAAAGGAATCTCCAGGGCAGAAAGAAAAGGATACAAATATGAGAGCTGTGGAAGATAATAATATAAGAATCAAAGAAAAGCAACCCCAGGGGCCACTCCCCCTGAGTGGGTGAGGGGTAGCAGAGATAAAATATAGATCAAGAATATCAGAGGGGAGTGTGTGAGCCATGTGGAGTTCAGGCGTGGCCCAGCCATTGAGCTAGTTAAGGCATATTAAAAGTAACACTGTGTGTTTGTGTCCTCCATTCAGGGACTCCAGAGTATTGGGATGGGTAGAATTGTGCCACCCCAACCAGTAAGTAAAGAGCAGACTAACAGTTTGCCACTACACCTAATGATAAATCTGTATCCAGAATACTGGACAAATTGTGGATCCTCCATAGTCCCTCTCAACTCTTTAGAACTGTATTTTCCACATCAAATGGTGTTCCTGCCTTAGGAGAGAAAGCAAAACCACTCAATATTGTATTCTGCATGCATTCTTTACAGATGAAGAGAGGCTGGACAGTAGAGACCTAATTCATACTTCCTTCCTTGAGTTGTTCTCCATTTCTCTCATGTTAGATATGGAAAGATAAAACACAGGCCATTCTAGGTAAATAATCCTGTGAGTGCTAAATATAAAAGCTATGAATACAGAATCTATATTTGCTAACATAAGGAGAGAAAAGCTAGACAATGTGGGGACAGTGAGCACAGGCTTCTTCATCACTGAGCCAACATGAAGGTTACAGAAGGGAAGCTGGGGAATTGCCCACCACACCATGGAAGGTATGGTATATAAACTCATAACAAGGGCATACCCTTCTGGTTTCCAGAACTGAGTTTCTCACATCACAGTATCCAAGCCAATAGCCATAACACCACCACAGATGGTTGCCGAAAATAGAGCTTCCCCATGATTAAGTGAATAGACACAACACTGCATGTATGGGCTACTCCAGGAGATTTTTTGTCTGCCTGACACAGGCAATCTCCATCAGGTACAGGAGAAATATGGAAGTGTTTTCAGCAGGAGTTTGCTACCCAAGTTGTAGTCTACAAAGCTTTCAACAACCTTCATGCTTTGTAGGACTTATATCAATCATCCATCTCATATATAAGTTACCATGGTTTATGTATTACTAAATTTTAAGCTCCTGGTGGAGGAAAATGTTGCTGTTGCTGTTGTTTACCTGTTCTCCTGCACAGCATCGGTAGTGAACACAAAAATACCTATCATGTGGCAGGAACCCAGCATTTGCTGAGTGATTCAAGTTAAGATGCACACAGGAATCTGAATGGCAAGTTAAAGGAAAATTAAAGAAAATTTAAAAATTTTAAATAAGAGTTAAATCTAAGGAAAATTATCAAATTCTTGGGTAAGCCAGATGAACAAATGTAAAGATGGCCAAGGTTACAATAGAGAGAAAAGGACAGACAGGGAAAATTCCGCAAGAGACTGTCTGGCTAGAAAAGGAATAGCTATTAGGCCCCAAGTGTTTAGATGTGGCCAGAGAATATCCTATTGGCTTCTTGGCACCAAACTTACAGCAAAGCTGGCCCCTTGCCTGTCTGTGTAAATAAAGCTTTATTGGAATGGATTCATAGTTGTTTATTTATGTATTGTCTACCAATTTCTCACTCCAGAAGCAGAGTTAAGGAGTTGTGACAGGAGGCATATGGGCAGCGAAACCTAAAATATGAACTATCTTCATATGCCCCTGATTTGGGGGCTCATTTATTCTTATGCTGTTTAACAATAATGGTTAATTCTCACCCGGCACATAGTTCATTAAGCAGAGAAAAGTGAACCATGGAATTATTTCTAATGATGGAAAACTTACTGCTTGTTTGAGTGGTAACTAAAGCCTGGGTTAAACCTTCCTTTCATGGAAAAGCTCAGATTAACAATGTAAACCCTATGATGCTGAATCTGCTCCACACCTAGAAAAATTAGCCAATTAGCCCGGGAGGCAGGGGAAGAGATGGACAATGGTATCTATCTCAGAAGCCCTATGAGGGATACTATTCCGCAGGAGGCACTGATGATGGCAAAGGAGAAACATCACAAGACTTGGACCATGTTGCCACTGACACCAAGGCTCTATATGGGCCAGTCTTTAGGCATGAGGGAGTCCATGCATACTAATCCAAAGCCTCTGATCCTTTTTACCAAAATATCCTAAGAATAAAAACCAGGTAAATGAGGCAGAAATTGCAGGGGGGGGCTGGGGTGGTGGTGTGTGATTTGGGAATAGACTTCTAGAACCTCGGGACATTTTAATCATTCAATTGGACAGGAAAATTAGAGACCACCTGAATCATCCTCCTCAGTCTAGGATTATGATCACTTGACAAGCCACCATGAGCATGTACTTACTTCCACTAAGGATCAGAAAGATCATGAAACACAGAATCAATATATTGATTCCCAAGTGGGAGATAGAAATCTAATGCACACTCTTATCCCACCCTCTTGAAAGAAATTTCCACCTTGAATCTCAGATCTTCAGCGATCCTGCTTCAAGTGTAAACTAAGAAAGAGACCAACAAGGTCTTGGGGTCTACTGCCCCCAAGGCTTGCCCATTCTGAAATTTCAGATTCCCCCTTCTAAGCTAGAGCAAAGGGAGATAAAGAGATAACAGCTATGCTCCCTTTGAAATCTGTCAGATTTGTTTTTCTATAGTGAATAGACATGGTTCCTGGATCCAGACTATCTTCATATGAATGTGGATGACCTGAAATGCTGTTGCTGGCTTCCTTCAGCTGCAGAATATAACAATAGAAATTTCCTCTTAAGCTTTTTGTAGGAACTGATTTAATATATGCACAAGCACTTTCAATGGAGCTGGGCTGGGAGTGTAATTGTTCATTTGCTCAACTTGCAGTACAAACCCTTACTGCAAGTGGTGCTTTGTGCTAAGCTTTCTACTCGTTACCCATTCCTTACCAAATCTATTTCATTCATTATTCCTGGTCTTTCAATCAACTGACACATTGGTTCCTATAAGAGAGGTTAAATACCCTGGTTTTACAGATTAGGATGTTGAGGTTCAGGCCTGTAGGGGAATAATTTGCTCATAGTAGATAGAGGAGGCAGGAAGTGAAGATTCCATGGGTTACCTGCATTCGAGGCCCAGAGGGAACCATGCGCTAAGCTGTAGCACTTGAAACAGCCACAGACTAGAAGTCTCAGCTTTCTCCTAGACTTCAAACACCAGCCTTGACTGAAACTTACCCATGCCATCATTAGGAGAGAAGAAAAAGAGTCAGGGAGAAGTTTTGAAGACAGTTCAAACGTGGAAGATATTAACCTAGGCATGGCAGACGCTGCTGTAGGCTGCTGGCTGCTGGCTGCTTAACCCAGGGGCTATTCATTCTCGATTCCTCTTTTTGTGCAGGGTTCTGACTGCAAAGAGTGGAGAAAGGATACTCTCCTCTCAGCATTTCCTTAGCTTGGTGATGTCATAGCATTGGTCATTACAACAATCAAGGACTACAAACAAATGGATAAGGAACAGCTATAGTTGATAAGTCAGAGATCAATCCCTTTATATAAGCATGAAAGGAAGTCCAGCACTTTTCTAGTTTTGGACAGCTCCAGGTCTGAATTATTTAGTGAAGAGTCAAAGCTACATCAGTGAAGTTTACTGTTTCTTAGAACTGATTGCAAACCTGACTGACAAGGCCAAACTGCAAAATCTGCACAAGTATCAGGTTCTTGAGAGAGTCAGGCAGTGGACCCCAAGGGGCACACTCACTCTCTGTGATATCAATTCTGCAAAGGATTTGAGCAACATTGTGAGATGATACAGACAGTACACCTACAGTCCAGTGTTGGCATGTAATTTCTTTTGATTTTCAAATTCAGATTGAAATTTGCAAAAGCACTTTAAATGGACACACAATTTCTTTATGGATACTCATTTATGACAAACATTTTTAGGCCATAATTCATTAAAGCCTTAGAAAAAAAGTATGGAGTGAGATGGATTTCCGTTTAACAAAACAGCTCAAAGTTCAGATCTCAAAAACCAACATAAATCGCCACAGGATCTCATCTCCAACTATGACTGTGGGATTTAACCCCAGGCTTGGCTCTCTCCATCATCCATGACCACACTGGAACTGTCTCCAGTTCTTAAAACCAACAGATCATGAACAAAGATAAATTTCCCTTCCTTATGCCTAACCTGCTATGGTAAGAGAAGGTTGCTAATAATCACCCACATATAGTACCATGACTCATGTGTATGTCATCTTGCTCAATGATGCACAGGCCATTGTGAAGCTGTCAGCCCCCACACCCCAACCCCCACGAAAGCCCAAATCAAGGTTATGACTAGCTGAGTCACTAACCCAAGGTTGGCTTGATAAATGAAGATGGTGATGAAGATCATTACCAAATTCTCCTGATGTACACTCAACCACAAACAGAAAATGCATATGAATATGAAACATACATATATGTGCATATGCACTATTTTGTTTCCCTTTTCTTCCACCAAAGGCCACTGTGGATTTGGTGTTTATTTATATTTTATTTCATCACTCTTTGTATTTACTTTTGTTTCTGTGGCTTTGCCAAGTCTTTCTTTCTTAGTAGAGCAAGTCATAGCTAAGTTTTTTCAAGGATTTAAGAGGGCAGGATCAAGGCTTCATTGTTCTGATGAAAACTAAGTCAGCTCCTAGGGAGGCAGTTTTACTGCTGAGTAGCTGTTTGTATTGAAAGTCAGCAGAGAGACCCAGAGCTGTGGGGTTCCAGACCTCCTCCTGAGAGCAGGATGGCCCTTGACAGCTACCTGAAGGCACACAAGAGAAAGCTTGATACTCATCTGAGCTGCAAGACCCCAGTCCTTGACCCAGACCAAGTAACTCTCTTCTCTTCCCCTCCTGTAAAGGGGGTTTCTGTTCAACTTCATTGTAAAAATGAAGAGTTTCTGATGACCTTTCAAAAATAAGAACAAGAAAACTGAAGGGAGTTCTCCATTAGACAAAACTAGCTTTGGAAGTAAAGATGCAAGGTGAGTATCATTCTCAATGCTGAAGTGAGGCCTGTGTGTGTGTGCCTGTGTGCCTGTGTGCCTGTGTGTGTGTATGTGTGTGTGTGTCTGTGTGTGTCTATGTGTGTGTATGTCTATGTGTGTGTGTGTGTGTGTGTGTGTGTGTGTGTGTGTGTGTGTGTCCCAAAATATCTGAGGGATGGGGCTCAGGCAAGTGCCGACCCCATAGATTTCAAATAAGAATTTCCAGTTCAGATATTTCTGAATGGTCAAGGTCTACAGTTTGCTCTATGCTTATAGAGAAATTAATAGCAGAAAATTTACATTTCATTTTAAAAACAAGAGAGTAAAAACAAGATGCAGGGGAGTAACAAAGGCAGAGCCAAACAATGCAATGTCCCTTTGAAGCCCAATGCTTTATACAATAACCACATAACTAATGAATACATCTATTCTTAAATATATCCTAAATACATTTAAGAGTAAATACTAACATATATTAAGTCTCAAAAGGCAATCCCTGTTTATCTGAAAACCTTAATTTAAGGCCAAAAATTGTTTTCTTTCCAGGTAGTGGGGACACTTCTGTGCTTCTGTTTATATTATTTAGAGCTATTAAGCTAGAAATGCTTTTGAAATGGAAAAACTAAGAGAACATCATAACTCAAATGTTCTGCACTGTCAGTTCACTGACATCTCTGGGCAATAAGTAATCTAAAAGATATCAGAATTCTCAACCCCGAAAACATGGTTTCTGTTACTGAATTTTTGGTAACAAAGCATGAGTTGACTACTTGCTTCATTGGTTCTTTTGCTAAGCAGATTAAGAAAAAAGATGGGAAAACCAAAACCCCCTTTCCTCTTACCATGCTCTGTTGAGGAACAGGAAACTGTCAACTAAATACAACCCACGACAGGACAACTGTGCCAGGGGCTATGAGCTATGAAAGATGGGGTCAGTCAGTAGTTAGAACAGAGATGGTCCACTTTGTCCAAGCAATTGAACAAAATAAGGGGACACAAAACTAGCAGGGTTTGGTTTTGCCATAGAGCAAGATGTGTATTTGGGACCAGAAAGATGGCTAAGGGCTTAAGAGCATTTGTTGCTCTTCTAGAGGATCCAAGTTCCCAGAAGTTCAGTGGCTGAAAACTGCATTAGCTCTAGGTCCAGAGGATCTGATGCCCTCTTCTGGACTCCATGAACACTCTCATACATGGACACACAAACACACACACACACACACACACACACACACTTTTTTTTTTTTAAATTGGGTATTTCTTATTTACATTTCAAAATGTTATTCCCTTTCCCAGTCTCCTGTCCATCAGCCTCCTAACCCCTCCCCCTCCCATTCCATAAGGGTGTTCCCCTCCCCATTCACCTCCCCTAACCAACCCCCCACATTCCCCCCTGCAACAATCCTCTACACTGGGGGGTCCAACCTTGGCAGAACCAAGGGCTTCCCTTCCACTGGTGCTCTTACTAGGCTATTCACTGCTACATATGCAGTTGGAGCCCTGGGTCAGTCCATGTATAGTCTTTGGGTGGTAGTTTAGTCCCTGGAAGCTCTGGTTGGTTGGCATTGTTGTTCTTATGGGGTCACGAGCCCCTTCAAGCTCTTTCACTTTCTCTCTAATTCCCCCCAAGGGGGTCTTGTTCTCAGTTCAGTGGTTTGCTGCTAGCATTCGCCTCTGTATTTGACATGTTCTGGCTGTGTCTCTCAAGAGAGATCTATATCCAGTTCCTGTCAGCATGCACTTCTTAGCTTCATCCATCTTATCTAGTTTTGGTGGCTGTATATACATGTGCCACATGTGGGGCAGTCTCTGAATGGCCATTCCTTTAGTCTCTGCTCTAAACTTTGCCTCCCCATCCTCTCCTATGGATATTTTTGTTCCCCTTTTTAAGAAGGAGTGAAGCATCCGCATCTTGGTCATTTAGTTCACACATTGCATCTTGGTAATTCGGACTTTTGGGCTAATAGCCACTTATCAGTGAGTGCATACCATGCACTCACACATATACTCTCTTTAAAAAAGCAATTTACAAGTCATAGCAAAGCAAGAAAACACAAATGCCACATTCCTTACTACATGGTCAGACGTCAGTAAATCCACAAAAAATGACTTTAAGGATGCTTTAAGGAAGTTATAGTGTGGTTCCCACCACAAATTTCCTGGGTGACCATACAAATTATAAAAATACTGAGACCCATAAACCAAGTGACAACTTAAATGAATTCATAGGAAGAGAGTCAGTGAAGACAAACAGAAAGATGGTCATTCACAAGGCAGCACAAGTCACACTTAGGAAAAGGTTCAAGCCTGATACCTGAGCACTACTGAGGAGCCATTAGAATGATGCTTTACAGATAAAGGAGCGCTGGCAGATAAATTGATTCTGGGATAACAACAACAACAACAACAACAATAGTTAATAATCAAACTATTAAAATACTGAACAGCCACAGGGCACTTAAATATCTGCTTTATATCTGAATTATATAATCGTATGACCTCATTTAACAAACCTTTCAACATGTGACCTAAACACTTGTCACCTGTTTTAAAGGAAAGAGAAATATGGATTAGAGACATAACCCATCATATTCCCCAATTCCTACACTGAAAACATGACCTCCTGAGTCTGGTGCCAAATATTGCTATACATCAAACCTGGAGAGAAGCTTTAGGGGATGCCAACCTTAACTTCAAGTTGGTTGTGGTCCAGCCTGGGTGAAGGAAAGATAAGTGAGATATTTTGTAAGAAGGTTTACTAACTGATTTGTACAGTGGGTAGGTGACCAGGGTTGGTTCTTTCTCCTTCTGAGATAGGATGGGCCCTTTCCTCATTTGTATATTGATCTCAAGGTAGGACCCACCAAATAACACTCCACTGAGATCCTAAACATATTTCACTTCTCTAAGGACTCCCATGGGAAACAAAGGATTCAAAGAGAGTAAATCAATAAATGCCCCTTGGGGCAGAATTCAATTTGCATCTCTGAGTCCTCTGGCTTCTGGGTTGTACATAGATAAGTTCCCTTCCATGTCTTCTAAACAAATGGTGGGTGAACCATATATTTGAATAAAGCAAGCACAGGTTTACTGAAGCCACAGTGAAATTCCAAGATGGAAAAAAACAGAATGGAAGGATTTCAGGATACTCGGCCATGATGCCAGCAGAGATGGCTGCTGGATGACAGTGGGCCCACTGCCCAGATCTGCAGAACCGAAAACAAGGCAGCGCATATCCTCAGAGAGAGAAACATCCAGTACTCTGCAGAGTTGATGTAATGCCCCCTGCCATCCGCAAGGCCAGTAGTCAGCACAACAGAGCCTCCCTCCCTATACGCCTGGGCGCAGAGAACTTACACCTCTGTATGAGAACCTTTGAGGGCACAGGAAAAAAAAAAGAATAGAAGTTGGGGATATCGATAGGCTGTATCCATTGTTTAAAGAACAATTAATTGAGGAAACAGCAACAAGCTGAAATCCCAGGCTGCAGGACAATTTAGCAATTAAGAAAATTAGAGGCTGCAGTTTCAAGAGACAAACTGTCAAGTCAAAAGCAGGAGGAAAACAAATATAAACTGATCCCCATCTTCCTACAGTCTCCAAGTCCACAGCAAAACACAGCTCAGATGTGTACGTGTGTGAGGGGGCGGGGGTGGTGGTGTGTCAGTCAGCAGCAGTGTGTGTGCAGGATGTTTTACATGCCAGGTCCACATGTGAAGTGCTTGCCGTAATCTTTTCCTGGTGGATGTGTGAGTGTTCCTTGTGCTAGCCCAACCCTAAGATCCTGTAAATTTGCCATCTCGGGCCAACCTCAGCTTTAGCATCGGATGAACAGTGCTCTCCAATCTACCGATGAAGTACTCAGCCCTCACTGTCAATCATTTATTTTGTCCTAAAATCACACAGTGGCTTCTGTGGGACTACAAGGGAGACTGAGGGATATTCATTTCTAAATCCCAGGTTATTTCGTGATCAAAGGGCCTTGTCCAACCCCTCTGATGCTCACAGACCTCTCCTAATCCCAAACAAATTCAGTCTCCATTCTTCAGCATGATGGGGGTCATGCTTTAACCCGGAGCCTGAGTGCAGCCTACACTTCCCAATATGCAGCATGCAGCGAATGGGAGCTGCAGGAGACTGTTCTGCCTACGGCTTCTCCTCACCTGAACCTGCTCTGGTTCCAAGCTTCCTGCTCAGTGTGTTAATGTCACACTGCCAACTTCTAAGTGCACAGCTTGGTACATGAGTCATTTGATCTCTTAAATTTGACCATGGGTGTCAGCCAGGACTGAGTTTAATTTCCCTTTAGTGACAAACCTTGCCCCCCTAAGCTGAGGGCCTGGAAAGAAACCTACAATAGAAGGTCAAGTTGAGCCCCTTAGACAACCAGTGAATGACTGACTGGTCTGTTTCTGACACAGCTTGCTTAGTGCTGATACGGAGACAGGTCAAAGGCAGTAAGAGAGGCACCCTGTGACCCAGTTAAAGAGAATGGGTTAGAATCTCAATCTGGGAGGGAGAAGTAGGTCAGCATGAGGGTGAACATGATGTGAGCCTGGAGACTAGGAATCGTGGCAGACAAGTGTGAGGAACAGGGCACAATGAATGATCTGGTGACTTGATGGGCAGGTGAGACCACGGGGCAGAGAAAGATGCGGTGCAGTAAATGAGGCTGCATGGAAGAGTGGCTATACAGGAGCTGGCTCGCCTACAGTTGCTGAGAGAACTAATGACTGAACAGAGGAATCTAAGAAAGAGTAATGTTGCCTGTTATGAGTGGTAAGAACAAATTAATAAGCGAGAATGGCTTATCAGAAACCCCCCTACTCTTGAAGCTTTTAGTTAACTATATGTCAGGCAGTGGAGCTCTGTAATTTATTTCATGTCTCCATCAGAAGATGAAGGGTTTGCATCACCCTAGTCACTTAAAGACTTTTTTTCCTAATGAGAGTGGTGTGGCAAATTTACATTAACTTTCCTTTGATGATTTAGGGTCGAACATCTGGGCCACCACTGACTTGATCACGTGCAAATGTCTATTAAAGGAGTGAGGCGAAATGGGAGAGAAAGTAGCAGATCCCAGAGCTAATGATGATCACAGTCTTCCTGGTTGTTTCCCCACAATTTTTCTGCCCTTTCTGAAGAAGCATTACGATAGTCATACTCCTTGCAATTGCTGCCTTCCCCCAATGTTGATGAGTCGATTACTTCCAGCCTGCTCTGTGAATGTACAGAGGAGATTGTGAAACAAAGTCTGGGGTTCACAGCCTGCTGCTTTAGGGGGAATTGATGCTCTGGGTGATGTGCAAGTCTATCTGAGGGTGGCCAGAACCATAGCCTTTGAAATCAGGGAACCAGTGTAAACCAACCAGAGGCATAATCACTGGAATATTTGACCTAAGTTAAATCAAAATCTTGGACCTACTGGGCAGAATGATAGTCACTGGCCACTGGGGGTTACTTAAATTGGAATTATTTTAGTAGATCCTTTTTACATATATCTTCTAATTTCATATTTGCAACATTTTAAGGGCTCAAATAACTACAGGTTGCTAGTTGTTACCTCAAAGTGCTGTATATATTGAACATTCTTATCAATATAAAATGTTCTTTAGGGCAGAATTCCCTTACACTGAGCATTTAGTGTTTCTAAAATACAGGGGAGGAAAGTCAAGGTAAATTGTACCATAAAGGGAGATTCCAATGGGATTTATATATATATAAATATTTGTGTGTGTGTGTGTGTGTGTGTGTGTGTGTGTGTGTGTGTGTGTGTGTAAAACAGGAGTGAAGGTCATGGGTAAGATTTGAAAGGGGAAAATCTGGAAAAATTCTAGAGCTGAAAAGAATATGAACATATCATCAAAATCAATGTTAACATGGGTTGAATTGTACTTTAAAATACTTCAAAAAGGTATCTATTACAGTCAACTTCCTTTAGTAATGGAAACACATGAATACTGACATGTTCACATGTCACAGAATATTGCTTATTTATTTTAATGCTGTATATTGCTGAAGTGTTATTAAAGAAAATTTAATTTTTAGGATAAGACTGCTGAAGAATTTGGGTTGTCTTGCCCTGAAGTCTATAATTCTTCAACTCTCTCCCCTCCCCCTCTCTCTTTCATTTACTTATTTATTTTGAGACAGCCCCCCCTTTTTTTTTTTATCAATTTCTATTTCCATACAGCCCATACTGGGCTTAAACTTACTAGCCTTCGGCCTCAGCCTCTGGAGTTTTCAGAATAAAGTTATATGCCATGATAGACAGCTAATTTATTATTAAACAATCTAGAAAAATATGAATACACTATTATTCTTCTAAAGAAAATATTACAGAATGCTAACGATTGTAACATCTGGGTAGAAAAAAATGGGAATTCATTCTACCTTTCTGTTGCTTTTTTACATGATTGAAAATTTTCCTGTGAAAATCTTTGTGACATAGCATCCCAGTGGAATTTACAGAGCTGATAAGTGTCAAAACTCCCATTTGTATGTGAAAGCCCCTGTGCTTGCCAGGCCTGGTGAGGTAATATTTCTATTCCTCTGACACTCTCTTATTTACACATGTGTATGAGAGATCAACTGAGAGGAGTAATTGCATCATCTCTCATGACCCATCAGCCTTTAGCTCTCTGTGACTCAATATTCACAGACAGAAGAAAGCCTGCAAATTGCACAGCTGTGAAATTTTCAGTATTCTCCTCTTCTGTCTGGAAATAATCAATTTTATAATAATCCCACTGGTCCCAATGTCTGTACTCGTCTTCCTTTTCATCCTTTTTACTTTCCAGGCAGGCTGTTGGAATTTACATGCAATATTTGTGTTGGTCTATCAAATATAAGATACCTGACCTCTCTTGTGTCTATCCCAAATGGCTTTTGACTCAGGGAGTTTTCACAAGGCAACTTGTGACTGGGTATTTCTCTAAGCAGACACAAGTGTCTTCAGGGCCTGAGAATTTACATAAAGACCGCATGCTTTGACTGGGGACTTGAGGGATCATGTACTGTGTGACACCTTTAACTATGGAAATTCAAGTATCAAGAAAAGGCTCAAGGACATAGAAATCATTAGAACCACAGTTTGCAACTATAGGATGGACTTCATGGGACACGGAGGGAGGGACATGGAGGAGCCCCATGCCCAAGAACTTAAAGAGTCAGAGGCCTTTGATCAATCATGCAAACTGCATGTCTTTGGGCAAAGTTGCACAGGAAAACAAATACGCCATCAAAAGGAGCATAGGCAGCCTATGTCAAGCATCATGCTAATTAAACCTAATGATCGATGGTATTGGGGAGAAGGCAGTATGTTTTACCTTGGATTTCAGCAGGATTGTAGGCCATTACCAAATACAGAGCTGCCAGCATTCCACACATGCAGATTCATCAACTTGGATAGATAGAAGACTATGACTATAAAGAGCCGCAAGATATTGGTCTCTCCTGGACCATGATGGAGATAGGGGCATAGTGGAGGGGCTTAAGATGAACTTTAAATGGGGTAAGAGTCAAATATAGGAAGGATGATTTCTGCCTTTGTTTTAAGGAAATAGCTGGACAAAACCAAAGTGCACTGGCCAAACAGACATTCAGAAATGCAAAAGGGCCATGAAAATCAAGAACAAGATTGGACCTTACAGAGTTCAAAATGCTTTGGAATACATCCTGGCTAAGTCTGGTACGGCTGTAAAGGAAGTAAGCCAGACTTGGGAGTCAGAATATTATTCATAGTAATTAAAGCTCCTGGAAAGGATCGGGACACCAGGATTTTTAACTCACATTAAAATATCAAAGGGCCAGATCACATGCCAGAAAGGAACATGGCATCTGGGAATTAACCATGAAATCAGAAAGGATATCTTATAAGGCAAAACAGAACTATTTCATGGCAGACAGAAGAAATTGATGGAAGAATAAAATCTGGGAGGGGTATGTGTACGGAGAAGTTCACAGAAGTAAAGCATGTTCAATTTAGTCACCTGAAGACAAGTCCTTCCAATGATAAAGAGAACAAACTATATCCTATGAAGGGGAAACTTGAAATGCATTAGTGATCTGTCCTGGAACACACACAGTAATGAACAATAAGGAGGTGGTAATACCCTGTTTAAACAAACTGGCTGAGATGCGGGTGTAGAATCCATGCCAGACATGTCCACAGGGTCATGTCCCTAGAAAAAGGGAGAGTAATTTCTATCCTTTGCAGACACTACTGAGCTGTAGACCAGGATCAAGAGGAAGGAAGCTTTCTCTTTTTCTTGTTTGAAGAAACAAGTAAAGTCATAAGCAATAGATGTCTTCCTCTATGCTATTTTCTAAGGCTGGGACTCAGAACCAGTTGATACAAGGAGGGTCTAGCCTCGGCAGGAATTCTATTTTTCCAGGGTAGCTGTGAAAATAGCCTGTCTGAGGACAGGGATATGAAGTGGTGGGGGCTAGGTTGTTAAAAGGAAGATGGCAAGCAGTGTATAGAGGTTTTAAGGCAACATGAAGAATCATGGCAATATAATATATAACATAGCATTGGAAGGAGGCAGTTGATAGTGGTATGCCTTTCTAAGCAGCTCCTACAGCATCAGGACAGCCAGAGAGCCATCTACCTGGTTTTCTAACTGATGCATTGATTAGCATATCTACTTTAAGACAAAGGAAACATGGTTTAATATAGAAGGAACACATTTAAGTCCTGCATTGGGTAGAGCACACAGACAGCTATATTCAGAAGTACAACCCTTAGTAGGAATCAGCACATTCTGGAAACACAGGACTAAAGTGTTCAGGTGAATTCTCCTCAACCTCAAGCCACTTCTGCCTTTTGCTCCACCCAGGACTGTGATCACATGCCGGGCTCTGCTCTTGACTGCACAGCTGGATCCAAAAGGGAAACCTACAACTAAGCAATAAATCAGTAGCCTTCCTCTACACAAAAGAGAAACAAGCCGAGAAAGAAATTAGGAAAATGACACCCTTCAGGACATGAGATCCAAATACTATAAAAAGCTTCTTGCTTTAAACAAGGGAAAGATCTTCAGTAAGAACACAGACCCTGAAGCAAATAATCTCAGAAGTATCTTCATGGGTTGATAATATAGTAAAAATGGCCATTCTACCAAAAAGCGATCTACAGATTCAATGCAATCCCCATAAATGTCCAATTCTTCAAAGAGTTAGACAGAACAATTTGTTAAAAATCATCTGGAAACCGAAAAAACCTCAGATAGACCAATGGGATAGCTGTACCTTGAGAAGGTCAAAAATCCCAGCACTGGAAAAAATTTGGACATCTCACTTCTGCCTCTAAAGAGATGAGGCTTCTTAAGGGGTTCTAAGACAGATTCAGACCAAAATCACTTTAAGTCATTTCGGATGCCAAGGGTAGCCACTTAGAATAACATACTGTGACTTCATCAAAAGGCTACCAGAGTTCAGCCTGTCACTAGAGGTACTCACATACAATGACAAAATAAAGGAGAAAACTATTGCTGACCAATTGGTAATCATGTTCACATACATTTGATTGCACTGATATGAGACAAAAACTTTTCCATCAAATTGGGATTTTACTGCTTTAATTCAGCCAATCATTATGTGAGTGCACATAAAACTGTAAACAGAACAAGCCCTTCAAACATAAACTATCCCTAGAGCCCTCTACAAGGGGTGCTGTGGGACAGATTTGCTATGCACGCTATATAAAGACCAGTATCCCATGTTTCATTTGATGATATCAGTGTGTCTCGAGCTAACCCTTAAATAGACTCAGTGGTTTTTATCTGAGATTTGCAAATCATTGTAAAAAACCAGCTGGTCAACAGAAAACAAATATAGCCCCAGTTCCTTCTTGGCAACACGAAGGAAGCGTAATCTGCTCCGTGAATACAGCTGATGGAGTTGCCTGGACCATTTGTGGAGGGTGGTGCGAATAGCTGGGACAAAAGTGTGGAATATGAATCCACAAAGTTGCACATTGCAGTTCTGTCATTTGCCAACTGTGTGTCCATCTCCAAGTGATGGACTCTCTGAGCTTCTCATCCTATCTCATACAATGAGAAAAATGATACCTTCTGTGTCATATATTTCAGTAAGGACAAGTGAGACATGTCAAATAAAAGGTCAGAGGCTAGTCCATAACTGTGACTCAATGACAGCACTCTATTTCATACAACTCCATGTCTACCACAGATGTAGGAAAGCAAGTTCATTAGGAACCTAGACATAAGCTGGGAAGCTGGCTCATTCAATACAGTGTCCATCCACTCCACAATCAGAGGCTCAGAATTCAGATTCCTAGAACCTAAATAAGAAGTCAAACATGGCAGCTTGTGTCTGTTATTCAACCTTCCAGGAGGAGGCTATGGAGATATGTGGATTCCTGGATTAGGTAGCCATCCAGAACAGCTAATTAATTAGCTTCAGGTTCAGTGAGAGGCTGAATCTCAAAAAACAAAAACAAAACAAACAAGCAAAAAACCAGACAGCTATAAAGGGAAAGGGAACATTCAGTATCAACCTCAGGCTTCCACATGCATATGTGGAAACACACATGTAAACACACATGTATATGCACACCCATATGCACTAAACACACACACACACACACACACGAAAATCTAGATATAAGGCTGGGTACATACCTTTAAGCCCAGCATTTCGAGACAAAAGCAGAAGTTAATCCTTTCCTATGCATTTTGTGAATTCGACTACAATCCTGATATCAGTAACATTGGCTGTGTTACACCCAACCCAGATCACCCACAACTCACAGACTCTGAGGATGGCTTCTCTGAAATATTCAGCTCGATGTTCCATTCTCTTGCAGGTAACCCACCTCCCCCTCCACATCAGAACCTCAGAACCTTTCAATATTCAACATGTTCCTTCAATATAAATGATACCTCCAGAAGTTGCCAGACCAATTTTCATTGTCATCTGCTTTCTTCAGGCTGTCAGCAAAACTTAACTTGAAAATAAATACTAAAGCGCCTGTGAGGATATGAAGAGATTCTCTGACATTGCTGGGTAAATGATTAAAATGAATGAAAGATAGTTTGCCAAGAACACTTTTATTTTTCTTTTTTCTTTTTTCTTTTTTTCAGAGCTGGGGACCGAACCCAGGGCCTTGCAATGCTAGGCAAGCGCTCTACCACTGAGCTAAATCCCCAACCCCCAAGCACACTTTTAATATACTATCTTAGTTCACCATATAATATACAATCATATCCTTTGGAACTAATCTAATCTAGATGAACCCCTGTGTCCATCTTAAAAAGTAGAAATTATACACAAATATTTTTGAAATCTTTATTCATAAACCCAAACTTAGAAGCAATCAATATGTAAATGAACAGATAAACATATTGTGTCACCTCCAGAAGACAAAATATTATTTAGCACTAAGATGGTTGTCACCTCTTGAAAAGGCACATAAGAGTCTTAAATGCACATTACTAAGGAAAGTAAGCAATCTGAAAACTGTGTGATTTCAACTATAAAACCTCTGAGAAAAAAATAAAACTGTGGAAAAAACAGAAAAGTTCACTGATTCTGAGAGATTTGGGGCATGAGATCCCACACTGGAAAATACAACTCATTATATCCAAACCAACAAAATATTCATCAAGATTGAATCTCAATAGGAACCACAGACTATGTGGTGCTGCTACCTTAGTGTAAGTGCATCGATCGGAAAGAAGGTACCTCTGTGAAGTTGAATGGGGATAGTTCCAGCAATACTTTACTATGTGTACTGTGGTCCAGCTAAGCCCAGTCTTGTCAGACCTCAGAAGAGAGTGATAAATTCAACCCCTTGATGGGTGGCGTGAGGCTTATCAGATGAGATGGAGATTGACATGAATCTGGATAAGTGATGATAGGTGCTGTGTGTGCCAGACCAATTTTGTTGTCATGTGTGTGTGTGTGTGTGTCAGGATGATGTCAAGGTGAAAAGGTACAGGATAGAAGGAGGCCTGTCATTGGAGGAGAAGGAAGGATGGGCGGCTGGGAAAAGTTTGAGGGAAGAGGAGGAGACTAGGAGGAGACAGCTTTTAGAGGAGAGGGGCTGAGAAGCCATGGCAGGACAAGATGGCAGGTGATGTTAAGATTCTGCTCTGTGGAAAGAACTGGAAGAACTTTTGAGACCCCATATGTACAACAATGCCAATCAACCAGAGCTTCCAGGGACTAAGTCCATCTTAAAAAAGACTATACATGGACTGACCCTGGACTCTGACCTCATAGGAAGCAATGAATATAAATGAACAGATAAACACCAGTGGAAGGGGACAAAATATTAAGCCCTGGGTCCTGTCCCTAAGAAAACCCCCAGTGAACTAGACTGTTGGGGGAGTAAGCAATGGGGGAGGTTGGTGGGGAACACATCCTAGAACAAAAGGAACTGGGAGGAGGAGGGGATGATTTGCCCGGAATTTGGGGAAAGGGAATAACACTGAAATGTATATAAGAAACTCAAGTTAATAAAAAAAAAAAAAGATTCTGCTCTGTGTATTTACAGGTTGTTATTAATGTTCTCAAGGGATGGATAGTACCAGGCATTGTATGTTTAAGTGGGCAATTATATCTTACCAATTGAATCTAAGATTATTGTGTTGTGTGTTCTTTTATGTGAGGGTTTGAGTGTAGGAAACTGTGCGGCTGGACTGTGTTTCCGCCAAGATATCTAGCAGATACCTGGGCACCGAGGTACAGAGCTAGCAGGGTAAAAGACACCATTACTCTTTATTATTTTTATATTTTTACAACAACATGTGTGTGTGTGTGTGTGTGAAAAATAACATTGTGACAAAGGTGTAAATGAGTCCCCCAGTTTCTTTTGGGGGACAGATCACCTTCTCTCCCTTAAAAGCCAAACTACTCAGGATTCTGGGAACTTCTTCAAAGGAAACATCAAGGCCTGGGCACATTCCTCAATTCTGCAATGCCTGTCGCCCATTACACCGCATTGTTCCAACTTGGCTTCCATTTTAACTTCCCATGAGACACATCTTAAAATAGCATACTGATTTTATTAAGTCTAGGTGTACATAATATATTTCACTGACATCCCAGAAGTTCCAGCATATACATTAGTCACTGAATTTTGAATTAAAGCACCCAGAGGGATGTTGAATTAAACCATACAAACAGAAAAGACAGGGCAGATTATGAATTCCGGTGAATGCTTTCCCCTCATTTTTGGCTCAGTAACTAATAACATATTGAAAAATAAAGAGCCGAAAATTTGAATAAACACAGAAGACCTGATTTGCCCTGGATTTATTGCCATCTTTACTTATTGTTAATCCTAATAACTATCTCTCGATGCAGCTAGGTTTGCAGCCCAAAGATGTTGGCAACTGACCTGGCATTGATAACTACCCATATCCCATAAAGGAGTCACCTCCCCTAAGTTATTCATGGGTTTAATCACTTCCTCTAAATTCCCAGATAAGTGGTAAAAAACCCTTAGTAAACCGGATGGTGAGGTTTAATTTGTGTGATTTTAAGCCACTTTTAAAAAATTATCAGTAACTAAATTTTAAATTTCACGAGAGTCTTAGAGTGATAAGAAAAGAACATGTCTTTGGGCATCAAAGTACTAAGAAGGTCAGCATCTCACTTCCATTCAGGTTTGCTGTGCAACTAAGAACAGGTTCTGGCCATCTCTGTGCCTCTTCTCCTTACCTGTCATGATGGCTGACAATAGCTTCTACATACACAGCAACACAGAGCACTACCTAAGGGGGAAACTTCTTCAGCCCTGGTACACAGAGGGGCTTAGAAAGGATCTGCCTTCTCCTTCCCTCTCTTCAGTATAGCTTGAAAACCCAAGGCTAAAATGTCCCTTAAGAACAATTTTATGGCTGCTCCTTTTACTTCCAATATTCGTGCAGTTTAAAAAGCAAGAGGAAAACAAAGAAAGCATGGGAACCTTATTGTGTAATTCAGAACCAATTCTATAAATTACCATCCAATTCCTCCCAGAGGCCAACCGAAGCTTGCATGCTGAAATGCCACATTTGACGGATTCTACCCTGGCCCCAAGATTTCAAAGATAATCTTATCTTTATATATTTCCTTTAAACAAACAGAAGAGGTAATTTATTCTTCAGTGTGTCTTATGCTCTCATTTAAAATCAACAAGGTTTCATAAGAGCTACCATTTCATCTGCCAGCAGCAGTAGCACCTCAGTTCCAATGGCGCGTGCCCCAGAAACCCATTTCCAGATAACTTATATCCAATCTTTCAAATAGAAAATACTCTCCTATTTAATTTCATCAATGTCAGAAGTGAATTATTTCAGAAAGCTCTCTTCCGCTTTATTCTAGCCAAGTCTAAATAGAGTATAGCTTAGTTTTTTGCTTGAAGACTCACTGCTTCGCTTCTGCGTATGTCCTTGCTCAGGGCTGTCACACATGATACCCTAGAGATCATCTCCTAAGTGTGCCACATAGAGGGTCCAAGGTCCTACCTAACAAACACTGGTACCCATGGCCTATCCTATGAGATAAGCCATTTGAGGAAGAGTGTGACTCCAGAGCCTTGTTTCTGGCTCCAGGGTCTGGAGGGGTGGCTCAGTGGTTCAGAGCACTTGCTGCCTTTGCAGAGGACTCGGCTTCAGCTCCTAGCACCCACACAGCACCTCCAAACTCTCTGCCACTCCAGTGCGAGGAACCACAACACTATTTTCTGGTCTTCTGGAGCACTGTACACACATAGTCAATACACACATGTGCAGGCAAGCAACAATGCATATAAAATAAATCATTTTAAAGAGTAAAATGTTGCCTCTGTCTTCTGATGACTAGTGTTCAAGCCACTCTTTAATCAGGGCAAACACCGACTACCCCCACCCCCGAGCACCGTGAATTATAAAAGATTTTGTTCAGTTTTAGTTGTGCTATTTTGCTGCTAATAACAGTCCCACGTGAGATGCAAATTATGGTTGCTTCATGGGTAAAGAAACCACAGTTAATGTAAGATAAATAATACATTTATGTGCTGGATAACCCAGGGAGATCTGAGATTCTAACCAGGACTTTCGGAAGAATGTTGCTGAATCCACAGATGAGGGGAGGGCACTATAGAGCAAGAAAAGCAGCTATGAAGAGAGACATATAATGAATTGAGAGAAAAAGATTTGGCCTGGAGTAGCAATGGAATCCCAGAATAGCAAAATTCAACAAGTATGCTCAGAGAAGAGTTAGGATGACTGCCCATAGGTTAACTGACATGTAATGACTGCTATGTGACACAACTGTCACCAAGCAGGATAGAGGAGAAGCTTCCTCTGCTGGGAAGGTGGACTTCAGCATGGGACAGAGCTCATCTAGTAGGACTTCAGAGGCTCCTATGATAACTATAAGACTTGACCACTCCCTTCCCATTCTCTGGTCTACCCTCAGGGTTTTCTTTATAGTTCTGTTCTTTTCAGTTGCTTTAAACTCTTTTAATGTCTTTTTTGAGATTGTAGTTTAATTATAAAATTTCTCCTTTCCATTTTCCCTTCCTTCAAATCCTCTCATATATCCCTCCGTCCTTTAAAAAAATTTGTTATTGCATAACAAGTATTGGTACACACACACACACACACACACACACACACACACACACACACACACACATATGAACCTGTTTAGTTCATATGCCACTTGTATGTAGTTTTTGGGGCTGGCCGACTGGCATTGGGCAACAAATTGGGGTATTCTTTCCCAAACAGCAAGTTTTTACATAGAATCAGACCCAGGCAGATGTTTTTATATATGTTCTGAATTCTTTCATTTATCAGTGCCTCCATCTATGTTTTCAGCAAATGATAATATTTCCTTCTTATTTGCATTCATGTTTTGGGGGAACAAGCAGAGACCAGTGCTGCGAGAACGGAAAAGGAAGATATGGCAATGTGGCTTGGCTTCCAGGCACTCCAAAGGCTAGGGGAACCTTTGTGTAACAACAGGTATTTACCTGACTTTCTCAAAGGGTCCCCTAAGGGTCTAGTTTGTGCCAAAAGCATGCTGGGCAAGTTCCCATTGAAACAGTTTATCATGTGAGGGTTTCTCTACTATGTACTCTTCACAGAATTTTTCTGTCAGTGCATAACAAACAGAACATAGTTACTGTGTTCTTCTGAGAAATGTTCCTGGCTGATGGCAACATCTCCCAGAAACACTTGAGAAGAAATGTGGCCAAAGACAGTCCAACAGATCATCACATAATTCTGGCTCCTTGTGTTATGGGCCAGTGAGAATCAGAGTCTTATGAACAAACTGGCTGTGACCAAAGCTATAAACACATGTGTGCCGTGTCCCTCTCTCCTCTCACTTTCTCTCTCTCTCTCACTCTTTTCCTCCCTCTCTAATTCTCTTTCTTTCTGTACCTCTCTAATTCCCTGGCCTTTTTGACAAAGAGAAAACTTCTGTGACTCACTCTCAGGAACCCTATTTCTGGCTATATGTCTCAGGGACCTGATCAAAAGGTACAGATTAACAAGATTCTTCCACAGAAACCAAGGCGCTGCCTAGGGTCCCTGGGCTAACAAGTATCAGAACTAGGGTGACCTCTCCAGCTGTGCTATCCAGGACTGAGTAAACTTCCCAACATACCATTTACAAACTGTACAATCCTAGGAAAGATAGAGTAATTGGTAACTCTAGTTGGAACAGGGATTTTTATCCAAAACACGCTTTCCTCTAAAGATGTTTTTTGTTAACATACCCCTGTGCTATGTACATTCAGAAGACATGCTATGTTGGCACTAAGAATGCATCCACTACATGATATACATATATGAATAGTCACAGTTCCAAGGAAGTGCATCCCTGTGGTAGAAAATATATCCTTCACTGGGAACTAACTATAAGGAAATTGGGGACTCTGTGATGACTCTGTTAAGGTTAAATAGGATTTTTTTGTTTAATTTTTCTGAGAAAAATGATTGTGTATTTTATCACATGTTCAAAGGATCCCCAACATTATTAAGATTCAGAATCACTATCCAGGAGGACATGGCTCTTATCTTTGGATTAAGTAGAACAGGGTGCTGAATTAGTGCTCCATACTTACTGGTCTCAATAGGAGACAACTCCCAGGAAATGCTAAATGTCTCTGGGCAAAGCAGTATCACGGGTAGCAGTCATCTGCTATACAGCTCAGTTCACTTTATTCTACATCATGAGGGATTAGTATCTCTTCTATTAAATTGCAACTTGATAGACATTTGCCAGAGTTGGCAGGGAATACAGGCAGGGATGGCTGCTGCCCCAGAGGAAGGAGCCACCATATCTGGGACCAGGCTTTAGTGTACCTTTGAACCAAATGCCCACCTTCTAACCAGGCTGTGCTAAACTTCACTTCAGCAGAGAGGTGGTTACTGATTTTTAAACTGAAAATAGAAAGCAGTATTTTATATTATTGGATATTTATGGTATTAGTTACCTATAGTTTTTATAATTATTGCATTTTTGAGTGTTTGGTGCAGCTATAAAAACAGCAAAGTCCTGGCACCTGTATTCTTGTCACTTCGTAAGGGAGAATCACTAAGAAAACAATCTAATACATCTGTAATACAATTTCAGAGGATAATACAACCAAGAACACTACAAAGTAACTCCTGTGCCTAGAATCGTGGAGAAGCTTCCAGAGAGAGCTCTATGAATAAAGGGCCTGGAAAAGGGAAGAAATGAGCTACAGGGACCTTAGAAACAGTGCAACCAAAAGGAAACTTACATAGGAGGGAAATTCACTTTTGATTTTCATTCTGGATGGGAAGAGACAGAGACCTATAGGTTTAGAAGAGTGATTTTCTTTTAAATAGTTATAAATTTTATTATCATATATTAATTTTAGAAATTCATGAGTTTGTGACTTTTTATAAATGTATGTAATAGACTTTGATCATATTGACCTCCACATTACTCTCTATTGTCCCCCACCTCCATTCTTGGTTTTCTCATCTCCCCAAATAATGCCAATGTTTTAACTTAGGGAATTCTGTGTACTTTAGAAGTTCATCAGTGGAAATTTATTTATTTAAATACCTGTTATGTCATTTTAAATTTTCATGTTGTATATTGTATAATGTACTGGTCACCTCCTTTCAGTCCCTCCATCCCTCCAGCTCCCAGCTTCCCACAAATATTTTTCATCTCCTGTCAGGTCTCTTTTATAACTCATTAAGTCTAATTACTGGTATTCATATGCCCATATATATGAAGGGCATCGCTCAAAATAAGCAACTTACCAATATCTTACCTCTCTCAGAGAAAAATGTCTGTCCCACCCTCAAGGGCTGTCAATTGCCATTAACTCCTCAGCCAGGACTGGGTCATCGGGAGTTCCTTCCTCACTCTGTGTACTTCTCTTTATTGACTTCCTTGGGGTGGTCACTTCTATCTCTATTCTCTCAACTAATGTCTGCCCATGGCTTCTTTATTCTACCTACTCATCCAAGAACTTTTTTCTGAGTTTTATAATTTATCTCTACTTACCTAAAATATACACGGATGCCCTCAGAGACTTTAAATTACTTTTTCAAAGAGAATTCATAACTTCCCCCTTAAAACCTTCCATTGCAGCCATATGCCTCCCAACCAAAGTCAACAACAAACCCTATGTGCGAGGACACAGCTGTCATCATCGTCTTCTCTCCCGCCTGGTATATTGAGTCTTCTAGAAAAGCCCTCAGTCCACTGACTTAACACATCTCAGGTTCCTAGTACTGCCTCCACCCCAACTGCCTTCATGAGCTGAAGCATTTTTGCTTCCACGTACCCTGTAGTTCCCAGTTCAGCCACTGGCTCTGGCCTCCACACCTCCTATCTTCTCTCAATGTATTCTCTATACTTCAGATAGAATGGAAAGCTTCGAATAATAAATATTTAGCTGTATTTGTCACTGTAAAATTTGCCCACAACTCACATTCACATCCAGACAAAACTAAATTCCTCCATAAGGTGCTCATGACCCTGTTTGATTTGGTGCTTAACCCTACCTTTTGCTTTATCAATCCTTGACTCAAGCCTACCTGAAGTACTTCACACCCTTACATTCTTCAGTGTGCCTTGCCCTCTGCAACTCATGGTCCCCACACTGGTTTTATCCTTTATCTGAAACACCTCACACCTCCATATTTGTCTATATAATGTCTACTTGCCATCCCTATCCCTTTTTAGATACCTTTCCTTCCAAGAAGCCTCCCACAGCACCTAGTTGAAATTGGATATCCTTCTAATTTCCTGTCATAGTGCTCTGCAAGAGCCTCTACTGTGACTGACCATAGTGACTGACCTCCACTCTGTTTCTCCTCATTGTATATTTCTTAAGGTAAGAAACATTATATACAGTCCCCTAAACTTCTGGAATAGAATAAGGGTCATAAAGTACACTCAGGAAAGGATGTGGACCACATGAGTCCTGGTAGCCAAGCTTATTCACAGTACAAGTTGGAAAAATTACCCTAGAGGGATGATATTCCTACTTGAGGGGCACAGTTTGTTTCAGAGTCAGCACTAGATTATCGGTTTCAGACTGTCTTAGATGTTTAAATAGTTATGTGTGGGGTTTTGTTTCATGTTTTGTGTGTGTGTGTGTGTGTGTGTGTGTGTGTGTGTGTGTGTGTGTGTGTGTGTTTTACAGATGACCAAAGCCAGGGCTTTGTGCAAGAGAGGCAAACATGTGCTAACTGAACTGTGATGTTTATGCTCTTATCCATTTTTTTCCATACTAGGTTTCTAATAGAAGGTGACCCGATATCCTAAACTTGTTAAAATATAGCCCAAGAAGAGTAAATATCTAGGCACAAAAAATTCAAATATTCAAGTCAAAGCTGAAGTTGCGGGATTTAACTGACTGTTGGGGAGAAGGAGAGGAGCTGTCAAGTCAGTGAAGGCCTCATAGGACCCTTTCCTTGAGACATTACCAGGAGGCACACCTGATTGTAAGAGTCAGAGTCAGGAGGATAGAGTCAGAATTGTCTTTGCCATTTGAGCTGTATCTCATGTCCATTCAGAAACTTCCTGCTGGGATCTGTGGTTTAGAAATCGCTCCCTCAGAGAAAAACACATGGCTTTGCCTCTGGAAGAGTCATGTGCTCAATGCTCACTCATGCCTCAGGACGGTACATACCCCTTCTCTTTGGTATCCTTGCCAATCCCCCATAGCTGCAGACCATGAGCTTAGAGACTGTGACATGACTTCAACATCTGCCTTAGCAAAACAAAATTAGAAAGAGAGCTCTCAGGGGAAAGGAAACAACCTCCCTGCATCATAAAGCCAAACAAAGAAAAACTGTAAGTTTTATTAAAATATAAGGTAAGACATCAAAGACTGGTGTGGAAAAAAATGTCTAAAATAGAGGAAGAGTAAGCACCAAGTAGTCAGACTTCCCAATGAATGCCAAGCCAGAGCTCTTCCAACAGGATTCATTTAGGTTTTCATGACTCAGTAAATGTCTTCTGAAGCATTTAGTCGGGGTGGTCTTGGGATCCAACTGCCAGGACATTCATAGTACATCAGAGGGATATAACATTAATGAATAATGGTTTAATTTATTATTGAGAATATTATTGTTTGTCTTCTGAATCATTCTAAATGTTGGACTCCTCACATCCTTAGAGTCCAGAAAGTTTGTACTCATACATAAATTTATTCACTGAACAGCAATGCACTCAGCTCACATCATGAGAAGACCTGTTATACTTCCGGGAGTCCCCAGAAGCCAATGTTATATTCATTCATTAATTGATTTATTTAATATACATAAACTGAGCAACTGTCACTTAAGAGAATTTGTTCTACCAATGGAAGTCCCACAGTGAATTTTTTAAAGTACCCCATAGAAAGGTACAGCAAAGAAGAGTCTTGGTTCAGAAGTAGATGACAAATGACACTATAACCAGAATCGGTTGTGGGCAACCATTTGCTTATGGAAGAAAGGAGGATCCCAGAAAGATGCAGTTCCATGGTCTGCTGAATATGAGCAGGAAGGTCAGAGGTTAAAAGCGAATGTTGTGACAGGTGGGGACAGTAAAAGAGGCTATGGTAAGGGTCTGACTTAGAGTGGAAATAGGGTTAAGGTTCAGAGAATAGGTTTCAGCTTTCAATCTGAGTTATAAAAGCACAGAAGGGCTTTGGTTTATCAAATCTGATTTTAATTTTCCAGCCATCTAGCCAGCTGTGATTCAGAGGCTCACCAGGCAGGCCAGCATGCTAGCTCAGAGCCTGATTGATTAGTTCAGGTTAAGAGTAAAAGGACCAGGCACAGAGTGATTGTAGTAAGTCTGAAAAAGTAACCCAACTGTGCTTCCCTCATTTTCCTTCAGTGCTTCCCAGACCCTATAGTGCTCCACCTGACATCCATCTGAGAGATGAGGCCCTACGTTCACTTCCCTTGCACCCTTTGCATAATGCTAGTTACTTCCTATTCTCAGCATCCCAACCCCCACTGCCTGACTGCAAGCGACTCTCACCTGCGAGCTTACCTATCAGGACATCCTGTGTTTCATCTGATCTAGCTTTTCTAATCTCTCCTCCACTCTACAGCTGAAGAGACGAGAGCATTCTGCACAACTGCTGATCTTTCCATCGTTTCCCATGACCTTCAGAAGAAAGGGAGCTCTTTGGAGGCTAGTTTATGGATGCTCTGTGATGCCACCTCTTCATGTCTTACCAACATCAGTTGACAACACTTTATACCTCAGCCCTGCCTTATACTTCCTTTGTAGCACTTCTTCCATTTTTGTATCCCTCCCTAAACTCATTTGCCTCCCCTCCATTCTCCATATACAAATTCTTTCCGACCTGAGCTTAGACGTCCTCTGCTATACAAATCCAACCTTTATAGCCTTTCCGGGGAAATGGTTAGAAGGTCCTTCCCCTGACTCCTATAACCTTGAACATTACTTGGTGCATTCTTCTTAGTTTCTATGTCTGATACCCATAAACATTTAGTTTATTTAAAAGGTCCTTTCACAGCTCATAGTGGAACCTCAGCCTGACATGGGGAAGGAGAGAGGGCAAGGAAGTTTCCATAATGTCCTCACACAAAATGATCAAGATCCTACTCCATCTACACCAAAGGTAGAGGACCACAGAGCACCGGTTCATAGTGTCAGTTTACTTTGTGACATGAGGGCCATCCTTTGCTACAACTTCAGAGATATCTCTGCAGCCACCTAAAAATCACTCGTGTTTTGGCAAAGGCACTCAGCATTGCTGAGCCCCCAGCATGTTCCAGGAAACCCAAAAACAACAGCGATGCCATGAGTTCCCACTAATTCTCTCAAATAATATTTGATTTCACATATACACTTGCCAGTTAATTAAATAAAGAAGTTCTTGTAGGCTGGACAATGTAACAAAACATTTTACCTGGAGGGGAGGTGGAATGAGATATCCAACTGATCCCAAAAGCCAAAGCTCACACTCAATACCCTTGCCTCACAAGGGAAGAAAAAGGTTCCTCGTGGCTGCAGTGGCATCAGGAATTGAAGTGTAGAGTTTGAGCACATTGTGAGGTTTGAAGGAAAGGATGGATGGAGGACCAAAGATAGAAGACTGGAGATGCAACCTCAGTAAAGAGCATAGGTCAACGTACTTGAGCATGGAAAGAGAGTTAAGCAGGGATATTGAAATCCTCCAGGCTGTTTAAGGATTATGAATCCAAGGTCTGGAAATGAGGGACAAATCAACAGTCCTTTAAGCAAAGTGATGTCAGAGTCAGAACCCACTCCTGAATCAGAGCCACAGCCAATTGTAAACCCACCTCAGACTCTCACATCTAGCCAAAAGGATATCTCTCTCCCTCTCTCTCCTCCCTCCCTCCCTCCCCCTCTCTCCCCTCTCTCCCCCTTCTCTCTCCCCCCTCTCTTTCTCCCTTTCTCCCCTTTCACTCCCCCTCTTCCTCTCTCCCTCTCCCTCTTTTCTTTCCTTCTTTCCTCTTCCCTTCTTTCCCTCCCACCCTCAATTACAGTGTCTCTTTTGTAGATGAAATATAGCAAAGAAATGGATTTAAGGCATTTAAAGTAATTCTGAAACCGTCTATAATTGGCAACTATACTTTTCATTGTGAAGTCACATGCCACTATTTTTTGTTTCTTTGTTTGTTTGTTTGTTTGTTTGTGTTGCTTTTTACTTCATTTTTACTTTACATCTTCTGAGGTTACCTTCCTAGAATGTAACCATCATTATGATACCTTACAGAGAAGGCAAGTAGCCAAGGGAATACAATGATTTACTGAAGGTCACAGTAAGCTAACAGGAAGAGGAGACAGGGCTTTTGGAGTGTATCTCATCTGATGCTGTGCAATTAAGCCCAGCGATGTTGCTCATTTTCTAGCAGAGAAATAAAGAAAAAGAGAGCATGTGCTTTTCCCAGGTACTCTATGGATCATGGGAAGGTTTTTTTATTCCTTTTTTTCCTTTTTGCACAGCTACTACTTTACTCCAAGTGTTCAGCATCCACTGTGAGATTGACTTCAACGACCATGTGCTACAAATGAGGAAACTGAGGCAAAGGAGAGCCTAACACCCTAGCTTTCAGTCCTCTTAGAACCTGGGTTCAATTATAGGCTTCCTGAAGCCAGGTTATATGGTTTCCCAGGATATGAAAGCTGAGTCAAAAGAGGGAAATGGAAGGAGGAGAAATACAATCCAAGTCTGAGATATTCAGCAAATATTATATGAAATCCTTTTTAGCATCAGAATTCAAACAATTCTAAAGTGCCCCTTGTAAAGAAATGAACATTTCATGACTAGGCTTGTGTTTGCTTCACTGGAAAAAAGGCACCAGGGACAGGCTTTGTGAGGTCTCCTTCAGGACAGGTGGCCAAATTGATGGCTCATTCTCTCAGCACCATAGGGTGTGGGGATCACAGGAGAGGCAGGGGAGGAGAGGCCCCTGCCCTCATGGAGCATAGAGTCCAGGGAGAAGAGATATTTAACAAGCGGTGACACAGCACAGTCTGTCGGTCGCATCAGGTACAGAGTGTCAAGGAAGCGCAGGAGAGGATCAGAGAAGGCTCCAGATATGATGGAGCCTTTGAACTGGGCCACAAAAGAGAAGAAAGTGAGAAACAGTTACTTTCTGCAGAGACACCAGCATGGGCAAAAGCAGAAGCACAAAAGAACAGAGCCCAAGCCTGGGCTCATTTCAGAGATGGCAAGTTCCCTCAGCTGTGAGATCAAGCTGTACGGATTTGGTCAGGTTCATCTAATAAATCTGGCATTAGACAGCAGAGTGGGATTGAGACAACTGCAGCCCGAGAAGGCTCCACAGTGCCTGCAACATGTAACGGAGTCCTCACTTTGTGAAAATATCTCTTTACACTATCCGATGCTTGGTCCCCCTCGTGATACACAGAACAAACACTGGGGAGAGAGGAGCACCGCTTTCCATGGCAAAACTAGCATTTGACCTTCAGCAGCCATAAACAAGGAGGACACGCAGTGTTTCCCCCCATAAAGCCCTCTTTATATTGCCCAGGTATTTCTGGAACAAGATGATATCCCAGCCACGACTCACTGACTAGCAGTTTCACTCTTTCCATAGGTGTAATGCCTTGCTAATCTAAGGAGTTTCTTTTTTCTTTAGAAAATGATGACTTCCTTAAAACTGCATTAGTCATACGTAAGGGTTTAAAATCCTTCCCCATTTGTATCCTCTGCCATTACATTTTATTGTTATGAGAGGTTACCAAACTCTAAGGGTTGCTGGCATCACATTCTGTGGATGAAAAAAAAAATCCCAAGAAGGCAAGAACAATTCAAGGTCATACAACAGGTATGATGAAACCAGAGTTCAGACCTGTTTGTTTCTGACTCCAGAATCATGCCCTCTTTCATCTATACTACAATGTAGCATTTCCCTATAATATATTGTCCTCATTGTGGCATAAATACCCAGATGAAATGCTGGCTAGATCACATCCTCTTGGGTAACATAACTACATCATAAATTAAAAGCCCAATTAAAGAACATACCCTTTTAACTGGGACTTACCACAGTCCCCCGAGGCTAAGATATAAAAGGAGAACCCTTTCACAGTCAGTGGCTATCCATCCTAGAAATTCTCCAGAAATCTGCTAAACTCTATGAAGAGCTTTTGAATCAAATAACTCAACTAACACACCTCTCTCCCCTGGGGTCTTCTGGTGTTCTTCTCCCAGCAGAACTGGGTTAAATCGTGTGCCAAACTCTAGCCCTCACTATAGCCTAAGATGCAGACTACAGTCCATCATACAGTGTTGACAACTCAGGTGCATCCAGGGTTTAAAACAAACTTAACATTAAGAGCACTGGAGCCTAGTGGAAAACATTGCCCTCCTGGTTTATATGATGGGTTAAAGTGGAGTTCTCTTCTTCAGCTGTCTGAAAGTAGGATAGTTCATCAGTAGCCAAGGGCCAGAGGGTGTCTCTAACACCATCCAGTGTTTGTTTTGCTGGCATGGGGGAGGGAGGAAAAAGTAGGTGAAGAGAAAGGGGGTGTTCTCGTTTTATTCTGGTTAAAAATTTATTTCTGTTAACATCCAATCCCCCAATGACCAAAAACATCTTATGTATAGAACAGTAAACTTCAGGCAAACCTCAAACCTTAATAGTTACTACTACCTTGCCTAAACATTCCCTGCAGTGACTGTGTTTAAAGCTGGCTGTCCATAGGAAGGGCTGCTATGTGTTATAGTCCCTTTCCATGCCACAGCTGAACTATAGTGCTCCCCACCCCCAAAAGAGATGGTCTCTGAGTCAGCTTGCCCCACATAGAACAGAGACCACAGCCCCTCCACCTTTACAAGGTTTTCTTTTGAGCCTGTCCTGAGTTCAGTGGCTCAGGGGGACCTGGACAGGTCTGAACAATCCCCTTAGGACCACCACATTCACACAGTCACATTTAATGGTCCTTGTCTCTCAAGACTTGCCCACATGTGGGGCAAGATCAGAGGACAGAGATATCTGCGGGAAAAATAGATTAAGATATAAAAAAAAAATCGCGGAAGAATCCCCATTCAGTAATAGAAAGCCATCCAACTAGCAGCCACACTTCCAGAAACGTCACTGCCACAGAAAGAGTTTTACAGCTGGTGACCCCCACAGCGTTTTCACCTACCTGTCTCCCACTGCAGAGCTCCCTCTCTCTCACCTCTACAGGGCCCTGTTCCAGCTTTGGTCCCGTTCTCTTCTTCTCTCCTTCTCCAGCAACCAACACGGGCAGCGACTGTGGGCGGACCAAGGAGTCGGCAGCACCTGCGAGCTCTGTCTCAGGTCTCTACTGAGAGGCTGCCTGGAGGAGGAGCAAGCGGATGCTGCCCTCACCGCCGCCGCCGCCGCCACTGCCGCTGCCGCCGTGGTGCTGATGCGGTTGCTATGGTTATGGAACTCCGCAGCTGCCCCCTCTTGGTGCAACAGCTGCCCGGCCACCGCGGCCTCCTGGCAGCCCAAGCTAAGGTGCCCAAGGCAAGGTAATGAATGTGGTTAAGGGAATTCTTCCCCCGCCTAGGAGAAGACTGGGAGCCTGCACTTGAGCTGTGGCTGGGTCTCACCTCCAGCGCCCTTGCTCTCCTTCCAAGCAAGAACCTAAGGCCAGACTCCAGTAACACACAGAGCGCGCTCAAGGCCTAGAGAGCCCTCCGTTCCGCTCAGCTCTGCTCCTGCAGCCTCTGCGTACCGGGTTAGGCTGCGCGACTAGCTGGGAGGCGCCGCTCTAGTCCCCCACCTCTGTTGGCCAGAAGAGCCTAGGCGCGCCAGGCTGTCCTGCCGCCAAACCCCGCCTGCTCGCAGGCTCTTCTGCCTGCCCGCCCGGCCTGTGGAGGGCGCAAGATGCTGGGCCAAAGAAGTCTGTCCCCAACCAGCCCAAGATGTCCAGGAGCATGCTCAGTCTCCACACGGGGATTGTCCTCCAGAGCCAAGATAGCAATGCAGTTAGAAGGAAAGATTTCTTTCAGACCCCAGGGGAGAGAGATATTAAACTTGGGAGAAGTAGGGGATGCAACAAGTACACACCTAAATAAATAAATAAATAAATGGTCTGAAAGCAGGAAGTGACCCATACTACTATTACTAAATATGCAATGGTCATTGGGCCATCATTTGCACATGTTCTTCATGCTAAACCCTGAGAGTTCAGAGGTATGCCAATTAGGTCCATGGAGAAAATAAGAACAATGGGAAAACATAAGCCAACTCCCATCTACTGCCCATTCTTCAGCGAGAAGTTTGCTTGGGAATACATCATCTCACCATGACTATGTCACGAAGTTCTTGTGTCTTACTTGTTCCTTAAAAGTGGAACCAGTGCTATGAGTTGGAAACCGAGTCTTCTGTCTATTAGACTAGGCTGCAGTAATTCATATGGGCTAGAATGTCTGATTGTATAAGGGAGCTGTGAGGGAAAGACACTTGCAAGAATTACAGCCAGAGGTGATGGTAATGAATGGGGAAGAACATTCCAGAATGAAAGGGGCAGGCAAAATTCCCCCAAACTAGACAGACAGAACTGTCTGATTTTGTTTTTCCCCTTTATCCACAGGGAACACCCAGTATGGCTAGAGCAGAGGGAGCCAGGGAAGGTGAGACAAGAGCTTGGTATATATCAAGGACTGGAGGATCCAAGCCAAAGTTAGACTTGACCTTGTACACAGTGGAACACAAAAGTCATTTAGGCAAGGGGAAAGGTAGGTCATCACACGAAGAAGATTGACTACTTGACTATTGGGACAGTGAGTGTTAAACCACCACAGGGTTACCCTGATGGTGCTGGTGGCACAGAGACCAGAGAAAGGGACCCATCTGCTTTGCTGATCCTTCGCACAGCAGCCAGCCAAGCCCAGAACAATGCATACCCCAGTACATACTGGGAGAATGGCTAATAAAAGATTATTTGTTTCTCCGTCGGGGAAAATGAGTGTTGTTCTTTTGCAAATATTTGTCCTTGAAATATGATTAAAATCAGAGGGCATTTATTTGCATTTCAGTTCTGTGCAACCTTACTTTGGAAAGTCAAAGCAAGCCTCTGATGATTTTTTTCTTCTTGCATTTCCTGATACCCAGCAGAGTAGGTATGCTGGGATTATTGTTCCTCTGCACTGGAACAGACATGTTTCAAGCATGTAGCTGGGAAAGTTCCATATGTGGAGAAAGCAAAGTGCAGAATAGTGTTTCAAACAGCATAGCTCTCATGAATCAAGGAGAGAAACAGGCCGGTTTGTATTTTCTCGTCTTGTACTGACATAGAAATACACTGGGAGTGGGAGGCTAGGTAAGAAACTTGGAGACATAGCTAAGGCAAGGAAGACTGGGAGAGAACTGAGTTGGCAAGTTTGCAGTGGGAATAAGACAAAGTACTCATATGTAAAACATTTTCATCATAGGAGGGAGAGAATCTCATATAACCTATCTTACCCTCAAATTTTCCATGTTGCCAAGGCTGAGCTTGAATTCCTGATCCTCTTACGTCTATCTCCCAAGGACTGGATTTCCGACTAGTATCACCATGCTTGAGTTCTGTAAGACTTTTTAATTTCTGAATCAAAAAAATACTTAGATTGTGTCTACATGTGTAATATGACATACATTCCAATCAGATACATCACCAGACCTACCCTTGTCCCCTTTGTGGCAAAATGGCATATGGATTATTTCTGTGAAGCCCCTCCTCTTAAAACCCTACCCATGCTTGGCCATGATGACACTCATCAGTCTCTTGGCTTGAGTGATGGCATCTGGATCCAGCCATCTACTGATTTTAGACTCTCCTTGTAGCTGGTCTCATTCACTCCTTAGCTGGTGGGTTTGCTCGAGTTTAATTGTTAACTCGATGCAATCTAGAAGCACCTGGGAAGAGAATGTCCATGAAGGATCTTCCAGATCTGGGGAATTACCTTGATTGTGTTAATTATGGAGGGGGGAAACTGCTCACTGTGGGTGACATCACTGCCTAGGCAGGGAAACCTGACCACTGTGGCTGTCCCCATAGCCTAGGCAGAGAATTGTCCTTAGGTGTTGATTGTGGATGTGATTTTATCAACTCCCTCAAGATCCTGTTGTGTGACTTCCATGCTATGATATGCCATAGCAGAACTGTGAGCTAAAAATAAGCCCTTTGTACCCTAAGCTGTTTTTGTCAGGATGTTTTATCAAAGCAATAAAAGATAAAACTAAGATAATTCTCAAGATCTGACAACTGGACAATGCAGGTTACCTCTAAAGAGAAGTCCTACCAAGGTCCACAGTGAGTCTTAGTAGAAATGAATTTAAAACTGAAGTAGCAATTGCTACTCTTTGCACTTTTGGGGGGAATGAGTCCCAACCATCAAATTGTAGAAGCAGAGACCTCATAGTCTCCTAGGTGTCCCCTCTTTGCTCCCTTCATCTAATAACATCTTATTAAGTACAAGCTGTCAGTTCCACAATGTGCCTGTCTTTCATTGTCATCTATGACAGGAGATCAGTGAGAACTCTGAGCTCTGGTTATTAAGTAAAGAAACAAGTGTAGCCTTAGTTTTATGTTTAGACTTTATGTTTATGTCAGATTGGATGAGAGAGGAGATTAATTACATGACAGGTACTGAGCTATCCAGACCCAGGGCTGATATAGAATTGGGTGGTGCTAATGCCCCTTTGAAGGGGTAAGCATCAAAATATAATCTGGGATGTGAGAGACAGACACTTTTGGTGAGAATGACTCTGGGATTCAGGGTGAAAATTCCCTTCCTCAGAGAAATAAAAGGGGGGGATTGAGATTCTTGTGGGTGAGCAAGGAATCCATGCAAAACAAGCCAGCTTCTCTGGTTGGGAGGCAAGTTTTTAATAGTGACACCCTGTGGTACTGAGAAGCAAGTGTTACAAAGAGCTCTCAGACTGCAGATGTGTGGAGACAATCAGAACCCCTCCCATGGAAATGAACAGGGTTTTGGTCAATCTGGGAGGAATAAGATCCTACCCACAAAAGAAACATCTGGAATGATTCTGGCCTTGTGAAACAAAATAACCCCTGGTTTTTAGATGACCAAATTTGACTTTGTCTCTATTTGATCAGCAAAAATACAAACTAACAACACACACACACACACACACACACACACACACACACACACACACACACAAGCAACCTGTGCTCTCGAAAGCTTAAGAATGTCTGTGAACTATTACTCATCCTACCAAATCTTGGTCTTCATGAAACACTCCTAGGTTTGCATCTGTGGTTAGTTCTCTCTTCTGCTGACCTGTCTCTGTGAGTCATAGATGCCCAGAGCTTATAGAATCACTTACGTAAAGAGACATTCCCTACATATTAAACTGAGAAGTCTTTGGATGGAGTTCCTTTTTAAAAATTATCTTGTTATCATTTTTATTACTTTCTGTATATGAGTGTTCTGCCTGCATGTTCGATGCCTGCTGAGGTCAGAAGTAGGCATTGGATTTCCCGGAAATGGTGGTTGTGAGCCACCATTCAGGTGCTGGGAAATGAACTTGGGTCTTCTAAAAGAGCAGCTAGTGCTTTTAACCCCTGAGTCATCTCTCCACACAGACCAGAAGAGGGCATCAGACCCCAACACAGATGGTTGCAAGTCACTACGTGGTTTCTGGGAATTGAACTCAGGGCCTCTGGAAGAGCAGCCAGTGCTCTTAACCACTGAGCCGTCTCTCTGGCCCCGTGAATGAAATTCTTTCAGTAAGTTTTTGCTTTTTTATCTTTGTCCAGCTCACATCACAATATGGAGAACAAACAGGCAATATTTAAGAGATTTAAATATTACTTGAGTAGATTTGAGATTTATTTTCTTCCCATGTGGTTTTTCTTGCTTGCCAAATACAAATAAACTAGTTTTTTAAAACGTCTCCATATTTATGACAGGTGCGCAATGGCTACGTTTGAATAACTGACTCTCAGATGAAAGGATGGGTATATTCATACTCTTAGCTTGTTAGGCATGGATTGTGAAGGGAACCTAGGAGAGGTGACTCTGTTGGGCTTTGGGGAGCGCTTTGTTCACACAGCAGTTCAGCTCTAGAAATCTGCTTTGAAAATGATGTATTTTTCAGAGAAAAGCAGGCCTCCAAAGGACTACAGCCTGTTTTACTTTGTTTGGCTCTCGTCTTTTGGAAGATTTGCTCTTTTCTGAAAAGGGAGTGGAAGAGGAGTGAATTTGGGGGAGAGAGAAGGTGGGGGAGCTAGGGGAAGTGAATGGAAGGGAAGCTGTGGCTGTGATGGGTTGCATGAGAGAAGACTCTATTTTCAATAAATTAAAATGCACATAACAAACTCACATCAATAGGGGGAAAACCCCATTTCATGACTCAGAGACTGAAGCAAGTAAATGCTCTTGATAACTTTTTCGATAGGAAAAGATGAAATATTACTTTGGTCTTAAGTATATGAGTGCTTTGCCTGCATGTGTACATGTGTACCAGGTCTGTTCCTGATGCCCGTGGAACCTGAGGAGGAGTTCGGATCCTCTGGAGCAGTAGTTAGAGATGTGAGTATGCCACTGTAACTGAACCGGGGTCCTCTGCAACAGCGATAATTGCTACTAAGTCTGGCGCCATCTCTACATCCTATGACCCATATTGTTTTAATCACATAACGGCAATCAATGCACTCTCTGGAGTATGTGTAACAGGAACCACAGCAAGCACAAGGGAACATGCTTCCCGAGCATCAGCACTGACCCAGATACTGTGTGCAATCTCAGGGAGCCATTACAATAATTCTAGGGTAGCCTTATGTCTATGACCAGGAAACTGAAACAAAGTGGTAGTTTGTTGAATTCACACAAGTGTGGGAACTAGGTCAGGATTGAGACCATTAGTCCTTGCTCCTTCCCATACCATAAGCACCTTAGAGTGCCTCCTGGGACCTGCTTCCATTTTCAATGGTATTTAGATTCACACATTATCCACATACCTTACCAGCATCCATCAGTGTAGTAGCCTCGATCTTAGTATCCTTACAAGCTGCATCCAGACAATGCTTGGCCCCTACCTCGAGTTCCTACGACCACACCATAAGATAGGCTCCATGTTTTTCCTTTCATAGAAGGGGAAACTGGCCCCAAGGGATGGTCTGTAAACTATAAGATGTCCAACAGCATTCCAGACCACATGCTATTACAGATCAGCCACCTCTGTGCTAGTCTCTAGAAACTGACAACTGTCCCACCAATCTACCTGAGCATTCAGCATCCATCTGAAGAGCAGAAGTGATGTGTCACCTCTCATGTGTACAAAACGCAGGCTTAATATCAGCATACTTGAATATAAACACCTCTTTTTTATCCCCTTGACTTAAAACAAATTCCTAAATAGTCATAACTGGCAGGCTTCATTTAGATTAGGACTGGGATAGATTCCTGAAGTCCTCTCTAAAGCTCCAAACAGCCATGACACATCAGGAGACAGCATATGTATGTGTGTGTGTGTGTGTGTATGTGTGTGTGTATATATATGTGTGTGTATATCTATGTTATATATATGCTATATATTTATATGTATTATATTCAACTAAGAAGAGAGACCTTTAATTGAAAAAATATCCCCAAATTTGAGGGGCCCTTTCTTTATTAATGATAATGTCAGAGGGTCCAGCCCACTGTGGTGCTGGCCCGGAAGGTCTAAGAAAACAGACTGAGAAAGTCATGGGACCTATGCTAGTAAGCAGTGTGTTTCCATGGTCTCTACTTCAGTTACTATCTCCAGGTTCCTGCCTTAAGTTCATAATATAACTTCATGATGGACACAGCTTTAAACTGAAGCGATTCCAGAACCAAGTTGCTTTTGGTCGTGGTGTTTATCAAAGCAACAAAAGTCACACTAAGACAGATTATAAAGGTTGACGAATTTAACTGTCACTTTATATTGCTGAGGCTTTCAATTTACCTGTGTAGTCAGTACAGAGACTATGTGTCATAGAGTGCCCCATTTGACTAACACATACTGAGAAATAGACTTCCAAACCAACATCCCAAACCTACCTCGGGTTCCTATGACCACACCATAAGACAGGCCCCGTGTTTTTCCTTTCATAGAAGGGGAAACTGAGGCACAGCTGGCTCCCTTCTGTTCAAAGGCAGAAGGTGTGGTCTCAGCATCTATATATTTAACCTTCTGCAAAACCTTAATAAGGTTCTGAATACTTGAGGGCTGATCGAATTTAAAGCATGAAGTTTCTGTATGTCTCACACTCACAGATGATGCACACTGCTTTACTGTGCAGAAAGTGTCAGTTACCAAAACAAGAGAGGTTGGTAGGTAAGTTGGAAACAAATCTTGCGTGTCTTTTAGAATCTGCAACTTGGAAAACTAAAGAGGGGATTCTTCTGAGTAGACAGTGGCTCTGTTAAAAACAAGCATCATCACTAGGTATGACCTAATGGTACTATTTGCAACTCTATAACAAAATTATATATATATACATATATATACATATATATATGAATATATAGGATATATATGTATCTTCCAAGGTTGGTGAATCATTCCATTAATGATAGCAGCACTCAGCACCTTGGGGACAAATTCTTCCTTTTATAAAGAACACGGCCTTGGGAGTTGTCCAGGGCATGCTCACTTCTGATCGGAGCGTTTGGAACTTCAGTAACGTTTCTATCTGCAGAAACTCCAGGCCCTGTTCCAAAGCACATCCTTGGTGAGTTATACAGCAGTAGGGAGGTTTATCATGAGCCTGGTGTTTGCTTTCTCCTTATTTCTGAGACTCATTTCTTCCTTTTTTGTAATAGAATATATGTGCCCTTCCCCTGTGGGTGATGCAGGGCTTTAAATGTAAGCATCCCATATAGTTGCCCTGCCAGGAAGCTGGAATCTAACAGGCTCCTGGCATAGCGAAGGGCTGTCCCTTCCAGACTCTGCCATCTTATTTTTCCTTTAAGATGCAAGGATTTTATAGTTCACCCTAAGGGACAGAACAACCGCCAGAGGATAATGCAAGGGCCTCACACCTTTTGTAGCTGTACATTTGCTAGTAAAGATGTGACCCTCTGGCCCTGTTTCCCCAGCCTAATAATGGGCTGCTGTCTTGAAAGACTGCTAAGCCCAGATGACTGCTAGGCCCCTGCTATTGGACATTCTGCATGGCGCGCTATGTTACTATCACCTTCCTACTCCATGCTTTGTTGCCAGAAATGAAAATACTTTAAGATTAACACAAACTTAAATATGTTAATCTCACTTGATGTCACCTCTTCTTCTCTCAAGCAAATGTAGCCAAATGCATTTTATAATGTTTTAACAAGACTTTTAATAGCTAAAGAGATGAAATACATGGGTATACATGACCACATTATTTCTTAAACCTGCACACTATTCTGAATTGTGTATTATGTTCCATATTTTATATTTACAACATGTATGTCACGTAGAGAGAGAGAGAGAGAGAGAGAGTGTGTGTGTGTGTGTAGTAGCAGCATTGTATTTGTGCTTCCAACATCATCGCTTCTTTCCTCTTTTCAATCCAAGTTTCTAAGAGTCAATTATGCTGCCATGTGAGTCACTCACTCATTATTCTTGCTATATAATATTCCACCACAAGTATCCTCTATAACTTCCGAGTTCCTGCAGTCAGTAAATATTTGGGCCGCATGTGTGCACACCAGGCTCCCCTGCTTGCCTTGGGACTTCTATTTTAGCACATCGCTGGTGGCTCATCATCTGTACTTAGAAAGACAATTGCTGAGCTAAGGGAACACACACATATACCCCCATGGACTAGCTAATTCCACACTGATTTTGCAATTGCACTATTTTACACTCCCACCAGGAAGAGAATAGATTCTCATAGCATAGCACTGTGTACTCCTAAATCTAATATGGTCACGCTGTGATTTTTTTAGTCCAATAATGTGAAATGAATTTTGATTCAGATATTTACTCTTTTCTTTCAATTTTGAAAATTTTTGATTATAAATGATACTATGTCTTTATTTGTTCTTTCTGACCATTCATGTCTCCACTAAAATGCTTGCTGATTCTTTTTCTTATTGGATTTTTTATTTACATGTCAAATGTTATTCCCTTTCCTGGTTTCCTAGACATAAGCCAACCATCCTATCCCCTTCCCCTTCTACTATAAGGGTGTTCCCCTCCCAAGCCACTTACCCTTCCTGCCTTCCTCACATTCCCCTATTCTTATCTTTGGATCATTTGTCCTTTCCTTGTAGATCTATAAGAATTCTTGACAAATTGTTGGGATGTCTTAGGTTTAGGTGTTCAAATACCTCCTCAGAATGCTACTCTGGTTTGTCCACATTTCCATGGTTTCTTAATGAGTGAGGTTCCTGGCATTGTTAAAATTATTATTATGTATTTTTCCCTGGCTTTCTTCATTCATAATTTTAATGCCCCTTGAGACCACATTCTATATTTAGAACATTAAGATCCCAGACATTTATATCGTGTGTGTGTGTGTGTGTGTGTGTGTGTGTGTGTGTGTGCAGTTGAACATACTCATATTAACCCTAAACCATTTCTTTTCACACCTTAAAGTGTTCTACCCAATCACGCAGTCCTTGTCATTGTATGGCTGTCCTTCTGACTCTCAGCATCCCTGTCAGGGGGTCAGGTTTTTTTGACACAAAGAGGCCAACTCGGAGCTCACTGTTTTCTCCATTAGTATTGGGTCCTTTTCCTCCTGAAAAAGATGTCACCCTCTGTGACACTCCAATTTTATATTGGGCTTTGCTGTCAAGTAAGGAATTCTCACACACCTGTCTCTTCCTTGAACTTCACCAGATATTCTTGTCCCACCAAACAGCAAGGATTTGGGAAGGAAGGGACTGTGATTTTCTTATACTTTTAGAAGAAACTTGGTTAGGTTTTGTGATGCTTAGTTGGTTTTTTTGTTTGTTTGTTTGGGTTTTTTTGTTGTTCATTAAAATTTTATTGAATCTACAAAGTATTTGGGGTATGGCCTCCATGTTTATGAAAATGTGTGTGTGTGTGTGTGTGTGTGTGTGTGTGTGTGTGTGTGTGTGTAATATAACTTTCTTCTTAGCCTATTTACATTTTTAAAATTTTGTTCCAGGTACCATATGTATATGTTATGCCATTTCATTCGTTTTTTTAAATTAGCACACTAATAGGGGTTCACATGCTTTGTCTTCTTTCCTTCCCCTCTTCTCTTCCTGCCCTCACCCTTTGCTTGCCCCCCAAGACACTTTTACTTCCATGTCTCATGTGTTCTGTTAACTTATTCCTCTACCCAAGATCTCCTTTTCTCCTCTCATAAAACCCAACCACAATGGACAAATGTAAAAATCGAAACGTTGGCTCTGCATCTCCCAGAAATGTGCACTTTTTGTCCTTTTGAGCCAAGGTTGCTTTATTTCCCTTTCCATGTTTTCTGCTTTAAATATGACCCATAAAAATACAACTTTCTAATCATTGATAGACAGAAATCCAATTATCCAGAAATTTATTTTTATTGATCACTTTCTGAACTTGTGTGGGATTTTATAAAACACCATAGACTACTTTGCTTATTGAAACAGAAATGTTTTCTTTTTTTTACAATTTTAAAATCTAGAAAATAGATCAAGGTGCTTGCAGCTGATGCTATGTCTTGTAAGGGCTCTCTGCTCCCATGACAGAGCCTCCTGTCTATGCTCTAAGAGTATGTGAGGGGCAAACAACCTCCCTCTGGGTTCTATGGTAAGAACAGTAAGCCTATGGGTGCTGGCATTGCCTCTCAACCCTCCCCTGACTCTAACTAAGCACCTCACAGATTATATTTCACCATATGAATTTAAGGGGAGGAAAGCACATGGCCTATAGTCATCGTTTCCTTATAA